>NW_011360490.1:0-11621 GCF_000735185.1 Notothenia coriiceps | reverse complement strand
AGTTCAGAAGTTTGCAGTTCAAATATTCTGCTGCTTTTCCAAGCCTTTTTACTTTCTTTTTTTCTCTCATCACACATTCAAGCCCCCTGTGTTCATGTATAATTTCAATCTAAATTCTTCACTTTCTTCTTACACATTACATTTCAGCGTAGTAGTTCAGCGTCAGCTTTTCAGCATAAAGCATTCCCACTAGCAATTTCTTCAGGAATTGCATTCTCTAGTTTATTTTTGCTGTTTGAGTGTCTGTGTGAGAGTACACAAGAGGTGAAGATGGGTTCCCACCATTCCAGTTTCAATAATGTAACTGCCCTACAGATGATTCTTTAATGCTATGACACAAATATATGCAGTGACGCAAGCTAGCAGCTGAACAAAATTCTAACAAAGGACAGAACAAAAACCTGAAAAGGACGACAACTGCAGATTATCTTCTTCATCATATATTTTACGTGTGCTTTTGTATGTTTTTCACATATTATAAGCAGTTGGCTACAATAAGTTTAGCCTCTACAGCAGAACCACCATTATCCAACACATCAACCAATATTATTTCAATTAACATCTAATATTAAAATGAATAATAGCTCATTCACAGCTTGGCCACTACTCTATGTTAAACATTAATACCCTTTCAAATAAATGATATTGTTGGATATGTCTGGAAAATTCTTAATGGGGACTTTGTAGCATTCTTCACTACTTCCACAAGGCAAGCTGTTCTGTGTGCAAGAGCATTGGCTTTACTGGGCACAGCAAAGTGTGAATGAAAAACTCAAGTTAAAAGAAAAAGGATCATTAATAGACCCAAACATGAATGGATGCGACCTCTCAAGAAAACCTAGAAGCTTAAGAAATGACGTGTTAAGAAGGAAAATGCATTGCAGTTGTCAGGAGGAGAGAAAACTGAAAAAGCACATAAACTAGTTGAGCAAATATTTGAAGACTGAAACTTGAACATAGCCTTCTGCTCTACCCTGTTGAGCTATTACCGATTATACAAATTATCGACTTCTTTACAGGTAGACTACGCATGTAAGTAATAATGTGTACATGACAGAAAACCAGTATTTAACTAGGGTGATAAGCGTTGAGATTAATTTAACCCTCTGAACCCCACAACTCACTGACAGGTTTATACGTTTTTTTTTCTCAAATCACAAAAAAAGACACCATTTATAAATGCTAGAAAATGTAAAAACAGCAAATATCTTAAGTTTTACAAATGTCTCATGGTCCTTGCTCCCGTCAGGAGATGTGACCAAATCTAAGCCTTAAACTGCGATATTTCACCAAAAAACTAAATGTAAATGTACTATAAATAAATAGTTTGCACCAGCAAGATCCTGGTCAATTCATGGAAGCCATGATTGTCTGAGGTCAACAGACATGCGAGTTAAAACTCAGTGAAATTACCATAATTTAAGGCATTATTAGCCATGATTGGGCTATTTCTAAGAGGACTTTTACATTGCAGTGAAAAGCAAAGCCAGGGGAAGTAAAGTATGACAGTGGCACAAAAACACCCTGATATTACTTGTGGTTCAGAGGGTTCAGAGATCCTTTCTTTTATCTTAAGTAACAAGAACTTTCCGGACAGGAGTTTGTCTTTCCGCCAACAGCTGAAACACAAGGACTGCTGCTCCCCTGATTATTCAAGGGTCCGTGCTGAACGTGCGTGAGTTCCTGCAGAACATGTGAACAAGCGTGGGTGGAAGGGAATGTGGCCGCAGCACTCAAATCAAAAACATCCAGAGTTTGTAGCGTGTGTGTAAGGACTGAGGGTCAAGGGTTACAATGAGCACAAAGAAAAAAGTGGCAAAAATTGAACAAAGCTCACACGAGACTAAAGACAAAAGGGGAGAGCTTGAAAGGCACGGTGTCATGAGTCGAAAACAGCATGACTGTGATGTCACGAGTGTGTATCGACGTCACTACTCTGCGTGTGTGCATACTGGTGAGTGTCAGCTCCATGCCAGCTCAGAGGTTTATATATAACACTTGGGCGACAGACCCAGTTGACGCTAACAATGTTATAGCCACCAAGAGCCATCTACGCTACATTAGCGCTGCGCTAACGGGTGAAACCGGAGAAGCAGTGAACAGAGGAGAGCAGAGGAAGGGAGGGAGAGGGGAAGGCCTCTGAATCATGAAAACTCAGCCGCCCACACTCCGGCCTCTGTGTGTGTGTGTGTGTGTGTGTGTGTGTGACATTCCTCTGCGAGGTGGATGCCAAAGAGCGAGCAGAGCTGAAGACAGACTGTCCTGAGCTACTGTGTTTTAGAGGAACTAACGAGCCCCTCGCTGTGCACCTCGGCCCCTCAGCTGCAAACTTGTTAGCGATTAGGTAACCACATCTGACTGGATGTTTTGTCAGAAAGTACAGGTCACATCTCGTTCTTTAAGCAACACCGTGGCCCGTTGCTGCAGAGCCACGTGCCTTTAACTAAAAGGTCACGAGTTTGGTGTTCCGTCAGGATCTCAGTGAAAACACGACTGCTACTAGGACATGTTCTGTAGTTTGTCTATGCCCTTAGGCAACTAGCCCCAAGTAGGAAAATTCTTCGATGTCGGGGTGAGAACTGGTTGAGCAAATATTTAAAGACTTAAACATGAACCATGCCTCCTGCCATACCCTCTTGAACCATTACTGATTATGCAAATACAACTTTCATAACAGGTAGACCAAATATTTTGTATTTGTGTGCATGACAGAAAACATTTATTTATTGCTAGTATGATTAGCTTTGCACTTTATTTAACCCATTTTGCCCCAGAGCCACGTGTATGAAACTGAAAAGGTCACAAGTTCGATCTTCCATCAGTATCTCCAGGAAAACATGACCGCTACTAGAACATGTTCTGTAGTTTGTCTTTGCCCTTAGGGAACTAGCCAAATGTAGACAAAGTCACATCAAGATAAGGTGTAGGATACAGCCACAATGAAGTTTCACAAAATAACTTGTTTAAGCGATAGAAAACGTTTTTTCAGATGTATCAGATTTGTGACAGTCAATCAGTATTAGCGCTTAGACTAGAATGTTGTGCTGGCATCTAGCAATTATATAACAGAAAATAAATAAGAAGAACACACAAATCTCTCCAACAACAGTGCAAGAGTGCAATGGTCATCACAGATGGACAATACATAGTAATATCTCTTTTTATGTTGTGTGGTTTAATGACTGAGATTGGCCCGCCATCCATGGGTATCATCATTAAAAAACGTGCATTAACAGTACTTAAATGGACAAGTAATGCACTTGAGTGTTTTAAACAGTAGGTTTTTTTAAATACATGTGTTTGGGAAGTAGTAAGCATACGATTGGACACATGAGACTTGGATGATACTGCACGAGTTAGTTAGTTCAAAATCGGATATTTTTATATAGTTTTGTCATTGTTAAATGAACCCCCATTTTCTTCAGTTAATCAAGGCTTGTTGGCCGTTTTTGGATTCCTTGTTCATCGTGTAGGTATGCAAGAAGAAACATTTTCTTTTATTTGACTCAACCACCACCAGCCAAACACTTAAATTGTGCAATTCAGCATTAATATCTTAATAATACAAATACGGCACTGTATCAATTATAATAATTAAGTTATATAGCGTAGTACAATGTGCCCATTTTTACTTGAAAGGTTTTCCAGTGCACATAAAACTTTAACATCCAACGTTTTTATGATATTTGTTTTGTCCTTTTAATTCTGTGAACCCTGCACACTTTACACTCCATAGTATTTTTTAATAATTGACTATAACAATTTTCAAAGGCAGTTAGTGTGTAATATGTAGTAAACTACTAAATTAGTAAGGTAATTAATAAGCCTTGTGTGAATATTGTGTTTATGTGGAAGACACTGTTGAGCATCACTTTGTAAGTATGAGGTTTGTTTGTGTGTACGTGCAATGGACAACACGGGTTCAGTATCCCCCACGGTTACTGTAATTATGGGCTTTTGCAGTGTGCCAAAGTTGGACAACTTCTTTACTTCTTGCAATAATTGACTGCATTTTGTGGACAAAAAATCCAGAGTATACACAGTGTCAAGAGTGTATAACTTCTTAATTTGTAAATGAATCATTGACTATCTGGCAGAAAGCATCTAATGTTTTGGAGTTTGTTAATATACTATGAAGGTTGTCAAAGAAATGGTGGGAAAGAAGCTCCGAATGTCTTTCTTCCTTTCTCAATAATAGTTATCCTATAAAAACAAACACACGCTTTCTATAATTATAGGCTTGCCCCTGCCACCATGTGGGTGTGTCTGAGAACTATTAGACCAGAGCGCCGCACACTGGGGCCATGCAGAAGACAATACCAAATGCTAAAAAAAATCGCTTAGAAGGAAGTGTAAACCACGGAATTACAAGTATATTATCTCCGATGTATAACTACAATCAAACACTGTCCCGCTGCTTTCCTCTCCAAGAAACACATTGATTTTCATGTCTTTATTTATTTTTGTATTGTAAACATTCCTGACATTTAATAAAGTGACACATATTGACACTGGAAACCAACAGAACACACACCCAAGGAGTCATATGTGTCATTTTAGCCGAGCACACTGAAATCTTCATTCACAACTTCAATGGAACAGCCTTCAAGTGCACCTTCTCAACAGTTACTTCCTAAAGCAGTGTGTAACACAACACCCACAGGTTTGGGGAGGGGGGGGTGTGTGTGTGTGTGTGTGTGTGTGTGTGTGTGTGTGTGTGTGTGTGTAGTTACAATGCCAACACACTTGGCTTTCCTAGAATGCCTGCTTCTGTAGTGACTACATGCAGCCACCTAGCTGCAGCTCGGTTCCTCAGAGGATAAGACCGGGAGGCTTTTTATCTCATTGCCTTTCATCACCTTTACAATTCACGCGTACATAACTTAAAACGCGTACCAATACCAAGCTATTGAATGGTGTGTGTGTGCATTTGAGGTGTCACCATCATTAACAGGGAGCTGAGCCGAGCAGAGGGGTGCCACTGTGTCTTTAAGCAGTAATCCCTTCATTCTCTGAGCATTTGTTGCCGGCCATCTAATGGGCGGCTCGGTATAATGTCCACAAGGTTCCACAGGGAGGTCCTGCTCTCTTACAATCTGCTGCTCTCTCCGGCTGTAGCTGGTCAGGCTTGCATTGCTCCTAAAAAGCAACTGAGGCAGTCTCAGAAATGAAAAGTTGTTCTGATTTAGCATTTCAAAAAGGGGAGGAACTAGGCTCATTGCAGCAACAAAAGGGACAACAATGTTGACATTCCCGACATGTATCCTTTGGTCTTTTCTACAAGAGATGTGGAGTAAACAGGGGGGGTAGGCACAGTTTGCAGGTGTCTGTCCTCATCTCTGTCTACACCATTTTAAGAGCTGCCCATGAATTAAAAAAATGATTTCTCACCAAGTTCCAAATGAGAAATTGAACAATCCTCCATATGTTACCACTGCCCCCTACCAACAGGAAATCACTGTAGCATGCCTGTAAAACCTACTGAGCTGATAGTGAGAGTTATTATATTTATTTTTAGCTAAAGCTGCATGCAGATTTGTAGAAGAGAAGCCTCCTTGTGAAACGGGTCATGTGATCACTGTTTTATTATGGTGGAGCTCCACAGTTAATTACGAATGAAGTCGTGAATATGTTCAGTAACAATGCAGCAACCTGTCTTGCAGAACAATTTGCACCAAATACACAAAAAAAGAGAAGTTGTTTTCATGCAAAAAGAAGCAGCCAGCCTCCAGAGGTAAGTTAGAAGTTTCTAAGTTGAAAACTTGACAATTAGCATTTCCTTCCAAACGCTCTGCCCTTGAGCACAAACCAGCACTGATCTTGCAAAATATCAAATATCAGCTGTCAGGCTTGTCATTTTCCAAGTCCTGCAGCATTCAAGCCTCAGAAGCCTGTTTTGTTCTGCGAGGGGCTGGATTCCTTTGTAAATAAAAGCACTAGTTGGCACTCTGGTTTGAAAAAGTGAAGTGTGTGTTTCCAAAGCAATTGCCAGCGCTCTGTGAACGTGTTTTCAACAAGTTTCCACAGTGGTGAACAAGTAGTAGAAGTAGTGAAGCTTATTGGGGGTGAAAGATTTTAGGGGACAGAGAGATGGAGGGGCAATGAAAGACAGAGTGTATACTTATGTTTATGTGTGAGTGAAGGGTGTCATAAGGCATTCTTGGCCGTGATTGAGAGCTCGTCCTTACCGCTATGAGCGTGTTATTCCTCTGTTCCGTGGAGGAGGCAGAGTCCGGGTCCTGCTGCTTGCTCTGTGGCTGCTTGCTGCTGCCGCCGGCCGACTTCTTGGCCCTCTGCTCCAGACTCCGCTGGTACAGGCTGACAGTCTCCCTCCGCTCTATCTCCAGCTGCTCGGCGTGCGCTTGCTGGTACCTGCTCTCGCAGGTAACGTGGTGTCTCCGGCAGCCCTCTATCCGCTGCCTCAGCCTCTCCACCACCGTGCTGTGCTTAGGTATGCCCACCGCTCCGGCGGGCACCACGTTCCCGGCGCCCGGGTTCATGCTGTTGTTGATGCAGATACTGCCGTTGGGTCCGGCAGCGGGGGAGGCGAAGTCCCCCATCACTAGGCCGAATGGCTGCTATTTTGGAAGAACTTTTTCTCCCCGTCAAGCCACCACCGCCACCTCCTCCTCCTCCGGACACCTCCTCCTCCACCTCCACTACCGAGTGTCCCTCTCTGTGAAGGGTCCCAAGCAGCCGGACAGCGGAGGGAATGTGGGACCGACAAGAGCCGCCGAAGCAAGCACCAACCGGGAAGGTTTAAAGGGCTTTGAGCCGAGCAGTCATATGTTTAGGAGAATGACCGTCTCTTCTTCCCTCCTCGACAATGTTTCCAAACAAACCGCTCCCGAAAACACAAATAACACCCAGCCGGAGTGAGCCGAGAGCAAGCCCCAAACTGAACAATAACGCCGCTGCCACGCTGCTAACAACAACTCCGCTGAAAATAACAACAATACCGCAAAGGTATGGAGGTTTGCAGCCACTCTACGGTGATATACACACACACCGTCCCGCGGAGCAGCAGCAGCAGCAGCAACAGTCCACCCGCCGTGTTACGGTGTTGTCCTTTGAGAAAAAGTTTTGCTGACTGAAACGAACGGGCTCCGGAGTTTCCCAGTGAACTTGCATCTCATATGTCTTTGGTTTGAAAGAAATCCCGGTGAAGATGTTGCTTAGTTGGGTGAAAGAGCACAAGCGCCCTCGGTAGTCCGGTTGTGAAGCAACTAGAGAAGCCCAGACGGCGTAAAACGCGGATATGGGAAGCAGTGGCGGAAGTCTGTAGTCACTGGCTGCTGCCGCCTGCCACCATCACAATAATCAGGTCCGCTTCTCCACCATGCCAGCGGAGTGATATCAGGACAGGAGTTGAGTAAAAACCAGCGAGAGGCTGTGAGGAGCCCGCTGAGGAACAGAGGGGAAACCCGGAGTGGATTCCGGAGTGTATCCCGGTCAGGACGGGACTGGTACTACCTGCAACCATGCCTGCAACCCGTCCTGTGTGTTGTTCATAACACCCTATTTCCACCAACCCAAATAAATAAATATGTTGCCTTTGACTGGCTATTTTCTTCATTAGGCTTCAACCTTACTGGTCTGACTTACAAGGATTGTTTTTGTTGTTGTTTTACTCCATAAATAAATAAAAACAAATACATTTACAATCAACATATCCAGAGATGCATTCAAAAACATGCAGCTAAGGAAATTGTTAGGCTATATATTATATTGTAAATAAAGTAATTGGAATCATAAATTATTACTACCAGATCTGTCGAGCAAGGAAATAGGGCCTTGATTTACACTAGGATAAACATTTTCAATACCAAATAAAGTCCCATTGTTCTGCACACATGCATACATAAACTGATTACAGAGCAAACTTTTGGAAAGCTGGCAGTTTTAGTAGCATAACCTATTATTTAAAATGTTGTAGTGATTTGCAGGATACCATCACCAAAACAAATCAATTGGAAGGATGTCATGTGAGGAATCAATTACATAATTTTCTGTGGCTCATGAATGATAACAATTTAAGCAGTCGTGATCTGGCCAAGAAGGAAACAAAGTGATACGTTAGTCATACGATCACATACAATCATCAAAAGAAAGACAAAAAAAGTTAAGTAACACATTAATCACCACAAACTCATAAAAAATAAGAAAGTTTCAGGTTTTATATTTGTGTTGTCATATATTTCCTGTTAGAAATAACCTAAATGAAGTAAAAGTAGAACAAAACTAAACACATCCAACTGAAATAACAGAAATAATAGTTTTTAAACGTACAAATCGATGAAAATGGCAAAACTCAATTTTCAATTAATATATTAAAATATACACGTGGAGGGAAAATGGATGTTAAAATCCCTAATCGTGTGCAGCTAAATCTCAGAATCAAAAATGTAAGGGGCCACAGTTTCTTTAACTCCAGAAAAAAAACTATTTTTGAACAATGTAGAGTTTCACATTTCACACTTCAGGGTACTAGGTGATTTTTCTTTTAAACATGACCGTGTAAAGGTGCAACTGTAAGTTTCAGTTCCATTCAAAGACCCCAAAAATAAGGAGAAGTAAAGAATCAGTGTGCTTTAATAGCTGTTAAAAATACTCCTGCTACAGAACAGCGCAAAGAAAAAAGAAAAGGAATTGTTTTTGTGTTTTAGCACTTCTAAGGTTCTTCTTTTTTTTATGAAAACAAAATGATTCACATCGTCCAATCAACTTGCAGGATCTAATATCTAATATTTGAATACTATTGTCACATGCTCTTGAATGCACTCGTGACTGATGATTTCTTGTAATATTAAGTCATGTTGTGAATCACAGGCATTTTTACATTACATTACATGTAAAGGACCTACCATATCAAGAACGACTGCAAAGTCTTAAGATCCAGTGTACGTATTATAGAAGGGCGAGGGGAGATATCGAAGTTTTCAAATATCTCCACAACATCTACAAAACATCATGCCCACTACAACGGGATTATAACACCAGGACTCGTGGACACTGCCTCAAGTTGAAGAAACAGTACTCAAGACTGGCTATCCGCCGCAACTTTTTCAGCCTGCGTGTGCTTGACTTGTGAAATGATCTGCTAGAAAGCGTTGTCACATCCAAGACGGTTAACTGTCTCAAGTCCCGCCTCGACCATTACTGGTCAAACATCACCTTCACTTTGGACTATGTGACTGTTGCCAGCATCCATAGTATATAAAGAACAGTGATCAATGAAGGGAAATTGTATGAGCACCACCAGTGATCAAAATAACATGTGAAGCACAAATTTGTACGTGAGATAGCAGTTAGTATTCATAAGCTTTACCCAGAGAATCTTCTTTTTCCTTTTTGTAAGTCGGAACTTCTACAGCCAATTAAATATATATAACATTTTGATATCCCTCTCACATTGATAATATACACCAGTGATTGCATATCTTTCAGGCTAGGGTACCTTTAAAAGGAAGAAATACATTGCGATCCTTCCTCATAGGTTCAATAATTTTCCCGTACATACTGAAATTAGAATACATTTAAAAAGGCTGAAAGAGCAAAACTGTATAATTTCTAAAGAAAGAAGCTAATATTAGAAGGTAGTTTGAAAAAATATAGTTCTGCTTATCAGAAATTAGTTTTATGTTGTTTTTCTGATAAGTTTAGGTTGGGAACCATTGTTCCAAGCCAAGTTTCCTCTATATTTAGAGCAATTTTTATATACATTTCCATGAAATCAGTTGAAGTACTTGTACTTTACTTGGTAATTTTCTCCTACGTTTTACCTTTACCCCAATACAATTCAGAGGTCAATATTATACTCTTACTCCACTATATTTAGTTTATATCTTTATTTACGTTACAGATTTTGCAACTTAAATCAGACTTTAGTTCCACCTGGAGTAAATTCCCAAGCTACCCTGTATACAAAGTCATTAAAACTAGCTGCACCTTTACCAGCTTTGGTAAACATTTTAATACATCAACAATTATAATCAAAACATATAATATATATTATCCTGAAATGGGCAAATCTGCATAATGAGTACTTTTACTTAAGTTTATTTTGATACTAATACTTTTGAACTTTTACTTGATTGACCTTTTGATTGCAGGACTTTTACTTGTGACAGAGTATTCCTACACTACTTCTACTTTTACTTAAGTACAAGATCTGTGTACTTCTCCCACCTCTGAAGTTGGGTATATATACTTTAATAGTTCATTTTAAACTTAAAAAGGCAAATTAACGGCAAACATATTTGAGTGACTCGTGTGATTGTTGACTAAATAATTTCCTAAACCTGAAACAAGACCTACACAGTAAATTCCCCAGTGTTAAATATTCTTTGTCAAAGTTCATAGACTCTTTCAGACATGTGTAAGCTTTCTGCTGTCCTGATGTCAATGGGGAGCTCATTCCAGCATTTTGGAGCCAGGATAGCAAACCCACGTGTTTTTGCTGATGGGAACTTGGGTCCCCCTCGCAGTCCGGGTGCAACGAGCCTTTTGGCCGATGCAGAGCGGAGTGCAGATGTACAGTTTAACATAGTGTAACGGCCCGTACACACAGCAGCGTTAAAAACATCTTGAAAATCTTGGAGGTGGGCGTGTCTGAAAGCTTGGGGATTTTTTGCGAGTAACGCAACCAACAACCAATCACATCAATGTCCCGCCCCCGGCATACAAAGCAAAAAAAACCTGGGATTTTATGCGAGCAATATATATATATATATATAAACTCCCCAAACAGGCGAAAACCTACCAGTTTCACCCACTGTCTCTGCCACCTCCCTCCATGCCTGGTTCCTCCGGTTTGTATCCCGGTAAATAGTTCTGGTCGTAAAGAACCGGGTGATTTGCTACCGTAACTTCTCGTTTGGAATATGAGGAAATGAACTGCGGTCTGGCTCTCCCAGCTTACACGCAGTTTGATTGGCTAGCGCTTGTACTGTCAGATTTGCATAAACGGGATTTGATTGGCTGACGCTTCCACCTCAGCTTCAAAAGTTGAACATTGCTCAACTTTTGAATCCTGAAAATTCTGGAAATCTTCGCTTTGCTTCCCCACAATGCAGTTCGGCGAAAAGCGAGGCAACGTGACGTCACCCCATTCAAAGTGAATGGGCAGAAGCGTTGGAAGATTTTTTAACGCTGCTGTGTGGACGGGCCGTAAGAGTGGGGGAGTGGCGGCCATTAGCTCTACATTGGAGCCAAAACACATGGACTCGCATGCATACATGGCTATATTAATGGCTATATTAATCAAGCACATAAAAACTCGGATTACAATACCCAGAGAGAGAAAGACTTCAATCTCTACTCAAAACGACATTACTATATCTTTAAATTGCGAATAGTTGTTGGGCTTTAATAAACCAGGTGAGGTTAAAAAATGAACCACTTGTTGATTGCCAGTACTTAGTTAGTCCAGTAATTAGTTGCCTCATTGGCAGCTAAATATATATAATGGAACCCAACACAAACACACATGTAGCTTCATAAATACTTTTCTAATGAGGCGTATAGGAAAATAAATAGAGAGCGTTTGAGTGTGTTTTTTCAGTTTGCAGTGTGTGACTGACTGCTGTGTGTAGCTCTGATTCACGCTGCTTCAGATATTT
>NW_011360489.1:0-2524 GCF_000735185.1 Notothenia coriiceps | reverse complement strand
GAGCAACACTTCACCCAGACAATGTCAATATGCTGTTGTTCTTGAACAAGAACACATAGACTTGTACTCTTGCATATTGAGTCTTGTATGTACATCACTATGTATGTAGTTGTGTTGTGTAGTTAGTAACACATGTAGAGTTCTAGAAAAGACATGGTGTAGACACAAGTTGGAAGGGGGCACAATAAACCTGACGAGTTTGAATTTGAGTTGATTATGAGTTTATTTTCAATTGATAATTAGCTCACAATAAGTTCACTTTAGTTACTCACACAACTTGACACAAGTCCGGACTTATAAGTCCGGACCTGAACCTGAATGTGAGTCCAGGTACACAGCACTACTCGCTCATTAAGCACATGTATTTTCACTATTCTTACTATTTAAAACCCTCCTGCATTAACAGAGTCACACTTATGCAAGTTAAAAGTGTTTTAAATAGTAAACTTTGAGCTAAACGCGTGAGTTCTGGGAGGGATGAGAGTAGCTGTTGTTAAAAGCGACACCTTTTTACCTCAAATGATCAAGAATTTCTTCAATTTTTTGGTTTTTCGTTCACTGTTCACACACACGAGAGAAAATCAATGTTTTCAAGAATTCAAGGTAACACGGGGTGAATAATTGATATAGAAAAGATCATTTGATGTGGGTAGTGTTTCTCTAAATAGGATCCAGCTACAAGGCTGTGTCCCTTATAGAGTGTGTGTGTCTTTGGTGTGTGTGAGTCCTCTCATTGAAGTGTGTGTGCTTTGATCCTCCACTCGACGCTCCAAATGTCACCCGCTTCAAAATGTCATTCACAAACACGTTCACTGCCATCTTCACACTGCTCTTTCCTGCTATTATCAACCTTCATCCTCTCTCTCCTGTGGATCTATAGAAATGTATTCTCTATATCGACCTCTCCGCTTCTCACTGTCCGCTCACTGACACTCATCGGCGTGTCGTCTTGTTTTTTGTTTGTTTTTTGTTTTGTGTTTTCCCCTCCGTCCATCGTGCTGAATAAAGCCGGCAGAGATGCAGGAGGAGGAAGAGGAGGAGGAGGAGGTGGAGGAAGAGGCTGCGAAGGAGGAGGAGGGAGGGAGAGAAACAACACCGAATGAGTGGATTAGAGAATGAGGGAGAATGATGTTTTTGTTCCAAAGAGAGGCGGGAATGGGTGAGGAACTGTACGGTACATGTGCTTAGTGGGTAGATATGCTAGATTCTAATGTGTGTGTGTCGGTGTGTGTCGGTGTGTGTCGTTGTGTGTGTGTACAGTAGGTGTGTGTGTGTACAGTAGGTGTGTTTAGGTGTGTGTGTGTGTTTAGGTGTATGTGTTTAGGTGTGTGTAGGTGTGTTGGTGTGTGTGTATTTACGTAGGTGTGTGCGTGTGTTTAGGTGTGTGTGTTTAGGTATGTGTGTGTCGGTGTCGGTGTGTATGTGTGTCGGTGTGTCGGTGTGTGAGTGTGTGGGTGTACTGTGTCGGTGTGTGTGGGTGTGTCGGTGTGTGTGGGTGTGTGTGTGTGTTTGTCGGTGTGTCGGTGTGTGTGTGTGTGTGTGTGTCGGTGTGTCGGTGTGTGTCGGTGTGTCGGTGTGTGAGTGTGTGTGTGGATATCTGGGATGTTTCATGGTGCTGCATTGAGAAGGAACGATAAACACAGTGCCTACTGCACATGAGAAAATGTATTTGTGTGCAAACTAAATAATTGTTCGTAGCAAATATACTATAGCGAAACAATCAAAGTGCATAGCTATAAGCTTTAGAAGGGGGCATAAATACATCTCTTTAAAATGATATTTAAAATTGAAATATATACATATCAACAGCAGAAATGTGTATATCTATAGAATAAACAATATACATTATCACTATGAGGCCCACCTACTACAACATACAATAAAATACTATACACATTATTAAAGGTGTAGATAGTTAATCTATAAAGTGTTGGTGTGGAGTTATTGAGTGTAGGATAAATCAGCAGCAGATATATCCCTGGAAGAGGAAACATATATTTCAGAAAATGGGGTGAATTGTCCCTTTAAGCACTTTAAATGTCATTTTGAGAGATAATTGTGTATTTAATTAATCCTAATGGCTAAATAAGAAAGGAAAAGCAGCATTATTATTCAAGTCCGCATACACCTGTGTGTGTGTGTGTGTGTGTGTGTGTGTGTGTGTGTGTGTGTGTGTGTGTGTGTGTGTGTGTGTGTGTGTGTGTGTGTGTGTGTAAACAGTGTCCCGACGCAACCTTTCTCAGATATCGATCAACGCTGTGTTTCTATTGGCTCTCATCGACATGAAATATCCCTGACCTTCAGAGCAGCAGTCAGACGTCCCTCTGTGTGTTCAGACAGGACTGTGTGTGTGTGTGTGTGTGTGTGTGTGTGTGTGTGTGTGTGTGTGTGTGTGTGTGTGTGTGTGTGTGTGTGTGTGTGTGTGTGTGTGTGTGTGTGTGTGTGCTTGTGTGTGTGTGTGTGTGTTGATCCATTATGCATGTCAGTGAAGTCATTTGCTCTCATTCTGTCTCCATCAGCATCA
>NW_011360488.1:0-2193 GCF_000735185.1 Notothenia coriiceps | reverse complement strand
CACTTTTTAAACTATTTTCCTTTATGTATTTACTTGCACTATATATTTTTCTGTTTATCTGTGTTATTGTGTTGCACTGTTGGAGAAGCCTGTGACCTAAGATTTTCATCGTCATGACTACAGTGTAGCTATGTTCGTATGACAAAATAAAGAACCTTGAAGTGGCATTTCAAAAAAGGAATAAGAAACATATTATATTCTTTCAGAGCTCTTGTGGGGCCACAGAATATGAAGTCACGGGCCGGATTTGGCCCCCGGGCCTTGAGTTTGACACCCCTGCTCTACAGTATATGTGTGATTAATAAATGATGACACCAGCTTTTCTCCAGCAGAACAACCGATCACTTACTTTAAGGGAAAAACCCACCTAGCTCCAAAAAGTCATTACTTTATCCTGTTACCCTTAGATGCCCTTAGAGTGGCTGGGCCCTACACTCCTCCATTAGTGGGTCAAAAAGGACCCGTATTAGAATAATATGTGTTTTCATGCCATTTTTGTCATTTTGGTTACGAAAAATCACTTGTATAATATTTAGTATTATATTTTGGTTCACACTAAGAATATTGTTCAGTATTTATAATTTTAGAAAAAAAAATTACATTTTGAAAAAAAACGTTTTCCCATAGAATTCCATAGAAAATGCATGCGGGTCATTTCTGACCAACTTATGGAAGCTTGGGGTGGTAATACAAAAAGTACAATTTCTTAAAATGTAAATAAAAAATGTGCATGGCATGATATCCAAAACATGTTTTTTGAGGAATAGCTGGAATATGAAATGATAAAAAAAATGTAATTCCAAAGATACTTCAAGAAAACCACCTCACCGGGTCCAAAAAGACCCACTTATGGATCTAAGGGTTAAGACATTTGTGTAAAACTTCTTCAGTCTTCTTAATGGCCCAAAATGTGTGTTGTTCAGGTGGATATTTGGACATTTCCTCAATGTGTTTCTGAGAAATCGTCTTCTCAAGAATGTGAGGTCAGGCCATTTGACTCTTGAATCTTATCAGTCCATCTTTTGGCCAAATACAAATAAAAATCCTTCCTGAGATATTGTGTGTACAAGAACAGGATAATAGTTTGTTATGAAAACATAATCCTGGTGCGGATACATTAAAAACAGGAGACAGTATGAACTCTGGAAGGTAGGCATGAATTCAAATACCTTCACTCATCCACTTCTACCATCGTAGCGTCTTTCAACTCAGAGTTTCATTAAGGGAGAAGATTACAGGGCAGGAGATGAGAGTGGGTTTGACAGTCAGACATTAATAAGAACTTACACAGCAGCCACAAAGGCAGTCAAGAACACATTATTATCTAGTGGAGGCGGAGAGAGGGAGGGATGGAGAAGTACGTTTGTATTTCAGTTCATGGAAACTAGACAAGACGGGAGTGAATAGCCCACTTGTCTTAGTAACCTTTTTACACTTCTTATTTTCATGGCATTTAAAGCAACAGAAGACGAGGGTTTAGGAGACGAAACACAAGCTTTCAGTATCCGTAGCTTCAGGTTTGAGTTCAAATGAGAGGACAGTATCCTAAAAAAAGGCTGATGGACTGCTATCAAAGTGTTGGCAAACGTTCAGTCCAGAACCCCAGCTCTGTGGCTCTGATTCCTCTGTAATCCTAAATGTGTGACAGAGCGTGATTCATGCAAGTGTAATCCTGAAGGCTCGTCCAGACAAGCACCACGACACTTCTGATGTGAGTGGAGCAGGAAGTTAGTTAGTATTTTACCACATGCAGTTCCCTTGTCTTAAAGTCAACTGTCTTTAAAATGTGTTTTTGGTTAGAAGGCTGAAATAAACTCGTTAACAAAGGTTTAAGAGATTGTATTGTTTTATTCTATGACATAAAATCTGTCAGTAATTACCCATGGTGAATGCCTGAAGCTTTTATTTGTCTTTAAAGGTCACCTATCATGCTATTTTTAGGCCATAGCATAGGTCTCAGATATATATTAAAAAAAAAAAACATGTCTATAAAGTGATCACCCTTTCTAGCCATGCCTCATATCCCTCTATTTCACTTCCTGTTTCAAAAGTGCTGATTTGGGGTATAAAGCTTTAAAAAAAAAAAAACATTGATAACAAAAAAAGGGAGGGGTCTGAGCTCATGCGGGACCCGGCAGCTACTGTCTAAACTAAATACTGCCGTGATGAAACGCCATATCATGGATTATCAAG
>NW_011360487.1:0-2104 GCF_000735185.1 Notothenia coriiceps | reverse complement strand
CCCTGATGTGAGCTACATAATTGTCTTTTGGAGTATGTGGTGTTCTAAGGCTCTGTGCCTGTTAGCATGTTAGCCTAGCTCCTGCTGGGGGACGGACCCTGCAGTTTGTGATGGACTCTTACCGCTGATGCACTTGCAGAAAGAACATAATGGCGAGGCCTGGTCTCCTGAAAAGCAGGTGCAGCCTACAAACAAGAGCAGGGAGGATGAGACACATGTTGGCACAGTCATGCATTACAATCATAAAGCAGAACAACAAACACAGTTAGCCAAAATCAAAGCACCATGAGCAGAACACTGAGAACACGGTGTGGTGTCTCATAGCAACGCGGTGCAAATTATTTATGACTGGATCATTTATTAATTGCTGTTAAAGCTTAAACAATTAGAATGCTTTAGTAAGTTTTGCTTTAACTTTAATAAAATGATCCTGTGAGGATAATAAGTTAATTTGAAGCAGACTCAGTGTCAGGGTTGGGGAAAAATAGGACCCAAATGCAGTAAAAGGACTAAAAGGTCAGGTAACAAAAAGCTAGCTTTTTAAAAAGCACTGAAATCTATCTTTTTTGTATTTTCACAAATAGAATTAAGGTTTCACAAATGTCAAACTGTGTTATAAAGAATGTTTAGAGTCTCTGGGATAATCCAGTCCAGATTTGATGAGTTTAGGTATAGTGGTTTTAGATCAGGACCTGGTCTTATGTGGTCAAGATGCGAAAAAAGCACTGAAATCTCCCTTTTTTAAATTTTCACAAATAGAATTAAGGTTTCACAAATCTCAAACTGTGTTATAAAGAATCTTTAGACTCTCTGGGATAATCCAGTCCAAATAAATCGTCTATGCAGCAATTTAAGAGGTAAAAACACGGAGGATTGTTCGCTCAACGCTGTAAATTAAATTTCCCTTAACTTTCCCCTTAACTGCAGAATCGGAAGCTCTGAATCGGAAGCCAACTTCAGCATCGTGCAGCATGAGAACAATAAAGAGCTTTTTGAACATTAAAGCGTGGAGCCATGTCACAGTAGAGACACTACACACTGATATACACCTGAACATCAGCAGGAGAGGACTCTTTAAAGCAGAGACACCACATACTGATATACACGTGGACATCAGCAGGAGAGGACTCTTTAAAGCAGAGACACCACACACTGATATACATGTGGATATCAGCAGGAGAGGACTCTTTAAAGTAGAGACACTACATACTGATATGAACCTGTAAATGAACATATTAGATCCCCTTTCACATTTAATATGTTAACAAATCTCCACCAAGATGCACTTTAGAAAAAGTAAGAGTTGTTGACATTGTAAGTTGATATGAGAAACATGCATGGTTTCCACTTTGCATCCATACAATCAGTTTCCTCTGAGTATATATTCTACTGTATTAAACAGATCAGTGCTCCTGGGGAACCAGTGATGAATCAGATGGTTCGTTATTGATGCTGTGCTCTTCTCTCTTCGCTTGTGTTTATAGAATCTTTGAGTTCCGTAAGTACATTGGTGACAGAGAGCGGTGCGGGTCTCTGGTGCCTGAGGACTATGCCGTTCACATAAATAAGGTAGTCCATCTGTTCTCTCTTCAGTGCGCACTAGAATAACTGTTTTTGGATGCTAATAGATAGGTGTGTTTGTTCCTTTGTGTCCAGACAGAGGAGCACACTGACTACCGGATCCATGAAGGGTTCTTCATCTCTCCTCTGGAGCACCTGGTTCCTGGAATCCTGCCTCCAGAGGCTGTCAAAGCCAGGTACAGACATTATGACCTCCTCTACTTCTATGGATGGGCTTCTAATGTACAGATTATGCACAAATCCTGACATTAAATGTAACACATTTTTAGACCATTTAAATATCACATCAGTGACACACTTAAACGTACATTTGCTATACATTGATTATAAGAGCACAACCTCAGTCTGATGCTTCAGAGGTGGTGAGTTGGTGTCTGCTTCTCATAGTGTCTGTAGGGTTGGGCTAGTGCACTGGTTCTCAACGGGGGCGGTACCGCCCCCCAGGGGGCGTTCAGAGAACATCGGGGGGCGCTGGAAGCAATATTTTTGAAAGGGGGGCGTTGAGGTGTTCTTGGGGGGCGTT
>NW_011360486.1:0-1973 GCF_000735185.1 Notothenia coriiceps | reverse complement strand
AACACCCTTTCAAACTGTACATATTGTATCAGACTACTGGTATACATGAACAACTGCAGTAAATATACAAAGAATAGACACTGAACATGTATTGCGTGTTAACACTTTACGGTAAGGGTACATGAATCATCATGAATTCATGCATGTACTACTCATGAACTATCAGTAATGTACAGGTATTAATGGCATCTCATGCATGACTTAATGCAGGAACAATACTTTAATTAATACATCAACTAAGGTATCTCAATCATCATGACTTCTGAGTTATTAATGATGTTCATGTCTTCTTCATATAGATCTGCAATTAAAGTGTCAGGCCAAAAACTGACCAGTGAAAGCAATTCCAAGTGTTGTAATCATGATTAACTAAGCATGACTTTGTCATTACTTCATCATGTTTGTGCCCCTTCAAATAAAGCGGTGACCCGGTCGGCCGGTCATAGCAGTGCATGTATTCTGTTGAATTCAAAGTGTTGTCCCCACCCCTCACTCGTCACCGGCTTGAGCTTCAACTATTTTGTTATTGATAAGTTCTTCAATTAAACATTTCTGAACATTTCTGAAAATTGAAAATAAATTGTTGTTTATCCTGTTTTTTTTTACCTGAAACAAAACACTAAAAAATATCACATGATACAAAATTATCCAAATCTCAATTTCTGGGATATTTTTTTCAAGATTTGGGAGAAATACTAATTTCAAAGTTTGAGATAGCAGGCCACATTTGAATTTGTCATGCCTCTTGAAGAAAATCATGAATAAAGGCAAAACAAAGTAGAAATGCCTTTAAATCAAAATACAAATGACTCTCAGTTCTTCAGAGGCAATATATAAACCATTCGCCTCGTGTCCCTGAAGCATGACTTACCTTAAATCTCCATCTTGTCACAACAACAAATTTCAAAGTGTGGTCCTTTCCCAAAATTTCCTCGTTGCATAAAATGTCCAGCTGTGAAAAGACGACAAAAAGGAGATTATTATTCTGAGTTCAAACTGAGGTGAGCCACACGACAAAACTATGAGTAACTCTGGTTTGAAGCCTCTGTAGTCAAACTTCCACACTCCTTCTTTTTTCAGACATAGTTTTAACATTTCCTTTTTTTTGCACACAAAGCACATTTTAGATATGGATCGGTCGCGGGCTCCTGAGCAGCAGTGAGGCTTTTTGGGAGAACAGAGAAGTTCAATAGGGAACACGAGGCTGCTGCGGCTCCTGTGAGGAAAGATTGATATTCTGCCGTCAATACTGAGAGAGAGGAGGAGAAGACACTACCACAGCGCCACCTGTTGGATCATGAAGGAACAGCAGCTGGTTTTTATCAGCTCAAACACAGAGAGCGTGGAAACGGTCCAGGTCTGCGATCAGGAAAGACTGAAAATAATCCAGAGGACGAGCTGAGATTTCATCTTCAAAGTCAACAAAGGCTGTTTTTGTGTCAAAATAAAATGACTTTTGAGGGAACACATCCAGGGATGCAGCCTCTTATGGCGCATTTCCACTGCAGGGCCTCGCACGGCTTAGTACGGTATGGTTAGGCCTTGGTAGGCCTGGCTCACTTTATGCTGCGTTTCCATTACAGTTTAGTAGCTATGGCAGTAACTATAGTAACGCAGTGTAGGCGGAGCCGTGACGTCATCTTCAATGAGAAACACCCAACATCAGCCGTTAGCCCTCAGAGCTCACAGCTCCTCATATCTGTTCAGAAACTAGACACAAGTACAAACCACAGACTGTCTGTGTCATGGAGAATACAGTCGCTGGTTTAATTATGTCTGTAGGCCGTTGTTGTGAGTGTGGACGGTCGGAGCATATACTGCGTTAGCTTAGCCGATCTCCATTCAGAAACAAGCATTTTAAAAGGTGTTTCGCCTGCCGTCTGTCTGCAGACTTGTCAAAGCATTAATTCATGGTTTTTACTAACCGGTATCAGTATGTTGTTACTTCGGCATCATTTTGAAACGGCATTACA
>NW_011360485.1:0-2378 GCF_000735185.1 Notothenia coriiceps | reverse complement strand
GATAAAACACCAATAAACATCTGTGTGTATAAATGAATAAATACATGTGTGAGTACATATAAGTGTGTGTTTATATATATATATGTTTATAAATGAATAAATGTGACAGTGGCCTATGCAACAGAGAGATTTTTATTTTTCATCAGGATATTGGAAGAATAGGAGGGATTGAGGTCAATCACTGGCACTTTTTTATTTTATTTTAAATGGTACACTTTATGTTGAACTATTTACTACGTTGTTGGTGCAACTGGCACTTTATGTTGAACTGTTTATTGTTTTGGCCAAGGTTATTGAGAGAGTTGGACTGAAATTGATTAGATTTTTTAAATCAACTGTTGGTAAATCAACAAAGTCTGTTATGGCCTCTGAAGCAACAGAGAGATGTTTTCTAATAGTCAGGGTTTCCAATGTTCTGAATGTACTTGAAAGTATTGTGTTATACTTAAAAAACAAAGTGTTATAGTTTACAGAAGGTCTACCTACCTATAGGCTACCTGAATCTCTGAAATGTACTATATTCCTAAATATGCTATTGCTACACTTTATGGCAAAAATTTCACTTTTCTGTTGGTCTTGGTTAAGAACCTCCTTGAAAAAATAAACAATGTTTTGTTGCTTAAGCTTATGTATTCAGTCATTATTCAATGGTATACTAAAATCCATGTGAAAAAAATTGCTTCTCACTGTTCTCAGGTCAAATATTTATATGTGATTAAAAATGCGATTAATTTCGATTAATTAATTACAAAGCCTGTAATTAATTAGATTAATTTTTTTAATCGAGTCCCGGCCCTAGTTATAATGTTTGTATGTCGTAAAAACTAAGAAGCCACTTGTTATAAGAAAGATTTGTCAGGTTATAGTGTGACACTGATCTCACATGGAAGCATTACAGTGGTGTATATTTAAAAAAATAGAACAATTTGTTTTCATACCAGATGTGAGTTTTTGGTGTCGACAGCAAAATCCATCCCGAAGCATGAGAAGTGCAAGACGATAAGTTGTATGGCATGTTTTCATAGATGGGTAACTTCGTACAGAAATACGATATTGTGAGAGATGATCTTTGGCTCAAAGTACAGCGACATATCAAACATTAACTCAACATCAGACCGACTGACGACAGTAAACAGAGACAGAGGAGAGTCCTAACAACCGTGTGTCAGCAGACCCTCAACACAGCTCACATGCTCACCTTCACTTCCACCACAGCATGGGAAATGGAAGAAATTGCAAAAAAATACAATCCCAGCCAATCAAATCATATGCCAGTACTAGCGCTAGCCAATCAAACCGCGTGCTATTGTGTCCGGGGCGGGAGATTAATGTGATTGGTTGTTGGTCGTGCACCAGACACGCCCACCGGCAAGCTTCAATGCGACGGAGCCGTGTGGACGTTCCGTTACAGATCCACCACCTCGGACATTAGCCACCTTTAGCTTAAACTAATGTGACCATGCTGGCGTTCCTTTATAGCCGAAACTTTAGCTTTTCACTTCTGCCGATTGCAGTTACACTTCAAACACATCACAGTGGTGTTAATATGAGAAGGTTAGCCTGCTAAATTAAACATTACATTAACATAAACGTGTGTTTCATCTCAAAATCCACTAGAAAAATCACATTGGATTTTGTCAAGGAAACCGTGTGATGCTTACTTCAGGGTCAGCTTACTCACTGTGCCACTTAATATGTACAATGGTCAGTAAAAAGCATAATATGTTTGCCATGGTCAATTTCCTGTAACACTTAATGACTCACAGTGACATCACACCGTATGGGAAGATTTTCCCTTTAAATTAACGTCAGTCTTCATTTCTAGCCGTCCTTGACTGACACTACATTACTGGAAGTGCTTCAGACGTTTGGTCACACACACTCACTCAGACACACACTCACACTCACACTCTCTCTCACACTCACACGGCTGTGGCCTAGATCTGTTGCTGTCAATCAGTCTTGTCCAATCAGAGCTCTCCCTGCATTAGTGTTGTTTGTTATGTCATCCTCCTCCCAGTTCACTCCCTTCCTCTCAGTCTGTCCGTCTCTCGTTTGACCGGGTGGAGGGTGAGTTTCGCCTCTAGTTTTCCAGTTGTCATGGCGACCTTCACTAGAGGAAGTCGAGACCCCCAGTTTGCCTCTGAACCCCCCCCCAGTTGCCATGGGCACCCTGGCAAAGAGCGTCCAATATGTGTGTGTGTGTGTTTCTGTTTTTGAGTATAAATAGCTCTCAGCCTTCATCAGTGTTTGGTTTCAGAAGCAGCTGCTCAAAGACACACACGCACGCACGCGCGCGCGCGCAGTGAGACAGGTGTGGTCAGTTAGACCATGGGTTCCCAAACTTTTCAGCCCGCGACCCCCAAAATAACAGTGGC
>NW_011360484.1:0-1511 GCF_000735185.1 Notothenia coriiceps | reverse complement strand
TGTGCAATAAAAAAATATATAAAAAACACATTTATTTATAAATTTATTTATACATTCGCTGTAAAAAGCACGACCAATCATCTGAGCCGGCCCGGCTAAAGTAACTGGATGGCCTACCTGCCTGTCAGCCTTCCATCTGTGCACAAACTTATCTCGTGCCCTCATTGGTCATGTGTGCGCTCGTGTGTGTTGGAGGAGGGGCTCTGTAAGGAAGTGGCAAATTTGTTCCGGTTATGTATTTTCAAATTCAAGTGCACTCGAGCTGGTTTCTCCAACATTACCTACCCCACCTTTGATAGAATACAAATAAGTATATTTAAACAAGGAATTCAAGTAAAAATGTGCAGTAAGGATATAAAATAAAATATAACAAAAATATAAGAAGGTAAGTCAAAATGTGTACTTCAACATTAAGGCAAAGATTCCTCACATTTCAGACTTAATCAGTTTTAATCAGGAGCGTGCAAGTGACTGGTGTGTCGTCGTCGTCCCCCCCTCTGTGCCCCTGGGGAAAGTGCTGACGATGCTGATGTTTGATGGATGTTGTAGGACACAGAGTTCAGATGAACCACAGAGGGATGCTGGATTTCATCATTCTGCACACACACATGTTCTCCTGACTCACAGGAAGCGAGTGAGAACATGGAGGTAGAGCCTCTCTGGTGTGAGATGAGGATTTGTTGGTTCTGTCGAAGCTCCGGGGTGTTTTCTGTTCAGACGCTCGTGTTTGTTGCTGCAGGCGCACAGCTTGTGTTGATTCTTTGTTCTCTTGGCTTCATGTCGTCGGCACACTCGCAGGCGCTAAACCTCCTACGATGATGCATTCATGTTGTGTAAGAACCAGTCAATCTCAATAAGAGAGTCAAACTTGAGAAATTGCTGAATATCATCCCAGAATATTCACTTAAGCAATTACAGATACATGTATTAATATAAGCTTACTGCACATACATCACTATAGGCTGTGGATGCAGATTGACTTTCATGAGCAGAACCGTGATATATGAGAAAAGAATCCTTTAAAAATCAATAATCCATATCTACAAATCTCACTGGTGTCTGTTTATAGGGGGGAACAAAAGGTACACTTCTGTGTGTCACAAGCAAGACATGCAGAATAAAGTGCTCCACAGTAAGGGAAACTGTACATGAAAAACAGGGGGAAATAATTAATGGAAAATACAATTATTTATGTTAAAATAGGATTTGAAAAATTGCATATATTTTAAAAATAGATATAATAAAATGGAAAACATAATTAAAGAAGAAATAAATTATAAAAAAATTAAAAAACTACATCTTAAAATGTCAATTCCTTTTTGCAGCATATCAAGAGACACTCAAGCAGCATCATTAAAACGTCTCGATGCATCATCCTCTACTTTCATTTCATACATCAGTAGTGGACACCCACACACACACGCACACACACACACACACACACACACACACACACACACACACACACTCGGATATTGTGTCTCCGTGTGAAAACCGTCCTCTGCCTCCTC
>NW_011360483.1:0-1965 GCF_000735185.1 Notothenia coriiceps | reverse complement strand
TCACATCCTGTCCAAACACACAGCATCCCCCGGCACTGTCACGCACACACACCAACATCAAGACAGACACCTGCCTGCAGACAGACAGGCTGACAGACAGGCTGACAGACACTCAGAGATGCTGATGCATTCAGACAGGCATGCGGAGAGGCAGACCTCCAGCAGCTCAGCGGCCCCCCCCAGTGGCTCAGCTGTGAGACCCTGCAGTCCTCCTCTTCAGAGCCAAACACCGGGTACGACTGCACATAATGCTTCTTAAATTAAAGTAGCAAGACGACATCGTAGAAATACTCATTCAGTAAAACAATCCTGCATTCAAAATGTTACTTCGGAAAAAAACAAGAGTATTGGCTTCAAAATGTCCTTCAAGTACCAAGAGTAAAATGATGTGTAATGGCCCATTTCAGAATCATATATAGTACACATAATTGTAGTGGAGTAAAAAGTACAATGTTGAAGTATAAAGTAGCTTCAAATGAAATGTTGCATATAATGTTTCTACCAGAGGTGCAAGAACTAAGATCTTTGAAGTAAAATGATCGAGACCAAATTGAATTGTTAAAAGTAAAAGTTCGCAATCAATATCTTACTTAAGTAAAAGCACCAAAAGTACAAGTGCTTATTTAGCTAAATATCAGATTCATAAATATTATGATGTTAATTATGATTAGTGATTATCATAGCTGGTAAAGCTAATTTTGGATAATTTGTATTCTGCTGCTGGATGTTTGAACTTATAATGATATGTCATTATTAACGTATTAGTTGATTTGTGTTGTCTTAAAATCTGAATCTATAAAGTAACTAAAACTGTCAAATAAATGTAGTGGCGTGGAGTATTAAATGGCGTACTGTGAAAGTACCTCAAAATGTAACTTAAGTATTTAAGTAAACGTACTTCACTTTCCACCACTGTTTTAAAAAAAATCTAATTTACATGTTTGTAATTGTTTGTGTTTTTACAGGCATTGCTCCGGGAACACCCAAACTAATACAGCTCTCTGTCAGGACCCCTCAGAAGGTGAAGGCGACGGTGGCAAACATCCCCGTGGGCAGCTACGAGGGAGGGGGCCGGGGGAAGGAGAGAGAGAGGGAGAAGGGGAGAGAGAGAGAGAGGGAGAGAGAGAGGGAGAAAGAGAGGGAGAAAGAGAGGGAGAGAGAAGCTGCTGCTGCTGCCTCCAGTCGCTTCTCGTTTGACGCTGAGCTGCCGGGGCAGACGGCGTCTCCATCGACACATCCTGCGGAGGAGCCCCCCCCCTCAGAAAGACCCCAGGAGGGGGCTTCAGACCCCCCCGACACACGGCACAGAGAGAGCACAAACAAAGAGGTGAGAGAGCATCACACACTGGCTGGAGGCCCGGACATAATGAGGGGAAACAACTCCTTATTTCAAAGCTAACATTATTTCATTTTTGTTGATATTCATTCTGATATACTGGACATATTTGATTTTCCAATTTGCCAGATTCTTATTGTATTGACTTTTTTGTATTTTTGTATTTCTTATAAACTTTCAAAAGTTCTATATTTGCTCCTTTTTTACAACCTACTTCCTCCAACTGTATTTATGTACGCACCATCATAGATCAAAGCAGACTCCTTGTATGTGTATTCCTACTAAATGTTTGATTTAAATTAATCTCCTCCTCTCCTTTCCTCCTCTCCTCTCATCTCCTCATCTCTCCTCCTCTCCTTTCCTCCTATCCTCATCTCCTCCTCTCCTATCCTCATCTCCTCCTCTCCTCATCTCCTCCTCTCCTATCCTCCTATCCTCATCTCCTCTCCTCCTCATCTCCTCCTCTCATCTCCTCCTCTCCTTTCCTCCTCTCATCTCCTCCTCTCCTTTCCTCTCATCTCCTCCTCTCCTTTCCTCCTCATCTCCTCCTCTCCTTTCCTCCTCTCCTCATCTCTTCTGTGCAGGGTGGATGGAAGGAGTCTCTCCCCTCCTCACCTGCGCCTCCTCCC
>NW_011360482.1:0-9901 GCF_000735185.1 Notothenia coriiceps | reverse complement strand
GTGGGGGCGCGCTCATGTGATTGGCTTAGAATTGAGGAGACATCTGATTGGCTATAGATAGAACAAATTACAAGTACGAATCGGCTGACCGTCAGGGGAGTCTCAAAAAACCCACACACGAATGCACAGCGATCCGTGCACAGAAAGCGGTTTGTGTTTGCAGGTTCAGAGGTTTTAAACGGAAAACAAATATGTGTGGATCAAAAATACACATTTAAAACTTTTTTCTGTATTTGGATTTTATTTACATGTATATGAAACGGAACACATCTGTGTGTGCATTGAAAAGACAAGTGTGGATCCGGAAATACAAGTGTGAATCCTTCTGTGTGCATGTGTGTATTATGAGACTGTTCTGAGCCATACTAATGCTCCACTGAGCATCTGCTGTAAGTGAAATCTTTGCCCTGTAAAAGACAATCCTCTCTAAAGCCTCAACTCCAGAGCAGCACCTTATGCCGGTTGCTTTGCTGCCAAATCCGACAAAAACCCACTGATCTTAACCATTTAAGTCAAATTACTTTGAACTATAGCGCTCCTAAATTTCAGTTTATATATCGCTGTGTAATGAAAATAATTTCTTGGAGCAGACACGTTCATTGGGAATAGTACTATTATATATATGAGTCTCATCACAAAGAACATATTTGATCTGGTCCGAGAAGTTGTTCTGGTTTGAAGTTGTAGCAAACAATTAGTTGACATGAATCATGATGGACATGTCACGCCCGATGTACCATGAGGATAATAGCTGTCAATTACCGTAACATCCTATAGTGATGATAATTAAAAGGGGGAAGGTTGTGGAAGGTCCCAGCGAGAGATAAATCTTTGATGGAGATTTTAATAAAAGGCTTAACAAGCTGAATTATTGAGGGGACAATTCGCGAGTGAACTGCACCCAGAGCTAAACGGGTGTGTGTTTAATTATTCAGCCACCCGCATTTAGCTCCTAAAATTCCTCATCAAGCTAACAAGTTGGAAGACCTCTTGGCTCCTTCCCAGAACCCTATATCGCAGTGTGAAATATTTGTTATGCTGTCAGGTATTGATTCAAGATAAAGCGATGACAGATGGAGCTATGTTCCCCTGAGGAAGGTGGGTAGGCTACTTGGAACGTCTGTAGTTAACTGTAATGCCTATGATGTCAATGTTCCCAAAAATGTACCAATGAGAATATTGAGATAACATTGACAGCAAGAGGACAAGAACCAATGAATTTCATTTTCTAGACGCTTGTCTGGTTGAAAATCATGGCATCTCAAATATAAAACTTGCATAATTTATATACATTTTATTTGACAACATGTAATAATATACATGTGATAATGCAATCAATCAATATTTAATAAAAAAGTGTTCTTTAATGTTTTCACTAATTTAGCATTGTTTTAATGAACTAAAATTAAAGTAGTTGCTCACTTTAAGCACAATCTTCCTCACATAGTAGCTGAGAACATATCTAATATAGAGGGTCCTGAATCTCCAGTTTGTTTTGTGAATATTCCTTCTAAATACCCACAGGGGCCTGAAAGTGGGGAAAAAACATCTAAATAAAAGGCTTACCAATAAATCCAGACGGGGGTGCAGCTATCCAGGTATCAGTGGAGTCATAGTTATTGATTAACAGCCCTATTTCCTCCCAAGATATATATATTTGAGAAAATTATGGGTTGTTGTGAGTAGTGATATATAGACCAAACATCTTACCTTTGTATGTTTAAGCTAAAAGTTGGTACACAATATAAATTATATAAATATCGCTATTATCTATGAAGTGGAAAGAGTTGTTAGATGTAAGTCAAAGCAAGAGATCTGTCAAACACGTATTAAAAACAGATATCATATTATATGACCAAGACAAATAATTGCCAATTGCCAATCTTTGGGAGTACAGTTCTTAATTTTAGAAAGAGAATGCTAAGCGCCTTTCTTTCAAAGTGATTAGAATTCACAAACACACTTTCCATTATAAGGCCCTCTCTAGATGATGTCAACATAATCAATAACGCCATTACCTTTCAATTAGCCGCAATCATGCAGAGTTTATTAGGTTAACACAGCAATGATATCCCTCAATAAAATCAAGAAATGCTTTTTGAAAGTCAAGGGATATACCCGCCTCCTGTAATCTACACTTCAACCTGCTCTTCAACATCCCTCTGATATCTTTAACTCAGTGCATCAGCATTCAAATATCTCTTCCTGTAACATCTCTTATACCTTTCCATATGTCCTCTTCATCAGCCAGAGAGTGATTAATCTGTGAGCCAATACAACCTGACCAAACATCATTTCATACCGGAGAAGAGATAGCATTTGGAAATCTTCCAGGTCATTCAAAGGAGGAAGCTTGATGGTGGCATTACATATGCTGCGGTCGTGCAGCAGGCCTACTATAAATGTGGTGGTTTAATATCACCTAAAAACTCCTTTGCTTCAACCCATTTATACCCATGCTTTACTTTTTACTGCTTTTGAATGTACATTGGACCCTTCCCTGCCATCAAAACTTTACCAAAGTTTTCACAAGGCAGTTTTTAAGCGGTGTAACTCAGATGGAGAACACAATCCACTCTGATCACAACATCTGTGCTGTGGTACTTCTGTTTCTTGTTATGTCATGGGAGCAGTAGAATACATTCTGGGAGAGTTTCTAACCAGGACGGGTTGTTCTCGTTGTTTATCCAGCACGGTTTCTCGCTGGCGTGAAAGGGCTGTTGGTTAATTTTTAATTTCATCCTTTGAAACACATCAGTAAAGTGGGTTCCCTAATTAACCCCATTGCCTAAGCAGATGGAGGCAAGAGACAGCCAGAAACAACACAAGCCTCCTATGTGTTGCCTGTTTTACTAAGACCTAGTTCCATCACCTTAAACCTCGCCATCGCCACCTTCCGGCGGCACGGCAGATGTCTTCATGCAAAAAGAAATCCAAACATCCATTGGTGAAGAACAGAAAAACACACACGTAACATAAGATTGTAAGCTTTACTTCAGAAAATTATCTCTTTCTTTTATCTGTATGGGTAACACTATTCCTTCTTTGAGTACCCCGGCTGTGAATTGGCCTTTGTTATCCCCCTCCGTCCTCTCTCATGTCTGACAGCAGAAATAACAGGCCTGAAGTTGGCTGATATCTTCTGTTTGAATAGAAAACAAAGACAACATCAACCCATAGACCTTCGGTGGTAGACACTGCCATCAATTATCTTGTTATCTCCTGTTTGGGAATTGAATCGGCTGAGAGGTGTTGTACAGTAATCATGCTGCCCGATTCTATTAATTCTGTGTCGCAGCGAGCATGATGCAAACAGCCCGTAGCCCGCACAGCCACAGCGCTTCAATCTGTCCAAAAAAATGCAGCAGACAACAGGTGTTGGAAGGTCAAATCTAATGCTTCGTGTCAGCCTGCTGCAGGTGAGTAGAATATTTCATCATAATGATACTATCTTCAGTTTTACTGGAGGGGTAAAACGGTTTGTCATCACACAGTAGTTTAAAGTAGTATTCAATAAATACATAGCTGGATATATACGTATATAACAAGGTTAATCACAATCTATTGTGAGTCTTGGACATTTTTTCCGTTCTCCAATGTATTTCCCAAAGAACTTTATTTTCTTGACTCTTGAATCTAATGGTGGTCTACGAAGTAGCCAGTAGGCTTGATCAGATTTTTCTACTCCAGACCGGTTTATACGACTTTTTAACACCGACTTCATTATGAAACAGAAAATTGAAATGTTGTACCATTAAAACAAAAAAATGTAAACAATTTATGTTAATCCTCATATCACACAAGTTAATCCATTTCAAATTGTTGTGATTTCTTTATTCTATCATTGCAAGTTCACTATTGGAGGAGTTACGTTTAGAGTCCTCAGCAGTTTTACTTTAGATTCAACTTGTGAACCCTCTTAAATAAACATTTATAACTTAATAGTCCTTTGTTTTTTATATTCAGTAACTCGTTTAAACAACAGATTGAGTGTTAGAAACTTTAATGACAATTCTGAATTTTCTAAGGTTCATTGCAGATTAAAAAAACTATTCTCCAATCTAAGGCCTTTGGCTTCGAAAGTATTTCCAACTTCAAGTCTATAAAATGAGATAAAAATCACAAGGATAGCCACCATTACATTATATTACATTATATTTCATTGCATTTAGCTGACGCTTTTATCCAAAGTGACTTACAATAAGTAAGCTTTATAAAAGTCTTGCTTTTCTCGCTTAAATGTAACTATGCCACTGATCATGTTGTTTTTTCTAAAATGTTATCTTTTTGTATCCTAATGTTCCCATCTAATGCAAACCCTCATGGTGTTATTTTGTTTTTTTTGTTTATTTTACATTGAATTTATAAAAAACACAAATACATCTTGGCGTTCTTATGGGCATAATAAAGTTGGCTGAATGTTGGAGAATATACTACATGTTTAAAATGGAAAAAGCAGATAATAATATATATCGTCAAAGGGAAAATGGCAAAATAGACTAATGGAAAGACTAATGAATAAATTCAAGAAACAGCCTTTCTATATTCAATCCAAACATTACCAGGCTTATTTGCTCATGTAAAAAAAACTGGCCATTGGAAGAAAGCTTCCAGTAGTGTGTGTAATGCATTTATCTTCTTGATACAAACACAGACATCTTTTTACAAAATGGGTAGCTCAATTTCTATTTGCAATGTTTGGGATACCTCCAATGAATCAAAAAGGTTTTGTGTAATGTTAAATGGTTTAACTCAGTGTGTGTGAAAAAGGTTGTGAAATGGTAATGGTAATATTGATGCTGAGCTCTTAGAAACACAACATTAGTGTCCTATTACATTCAACTGTGCAGCCAAAACAACTATTCAAACATTTCGATTAGTTATTGAAATCTGTCTGTTCTTTTCAATCTTTTAAAAACATGCCTGGATAAAGTGAATCCCAAACTGTGAACAAACAGCCAATAACCTTGAGACAGAGGACTGCGTTTGTTTGACGAGTCAAATTGTGCACAATTTGACGGTTATATACATGTACAGTTGCAAGAAAAAGTATGTGAACCCTTTGGAACTACCTGGATTTCTGCATAAATTGGTCATAAAATGTGTTCTGATCTTCATCTAAGTCAGAACAATAGACAAACACAGTCTGCTTAAGCTAAAACCACACAAACAATTATATGTTTTTATGTTTTTATTGAACAAACCATGTAAACATTCACAGTGCAGGGTGGAAAAAGTATGTAACCCTTGGATTTAATAACTGGTTGACCCTCCTTTGGCAGCAATAACCTCAACCAAACGTTTCCTATAGTTGCATATCAGACCTGCACAACGGTCAGGAGGAATTTTGGACCATTCCTCTTTACAAAACTGTTTCAGTTCAGCAATATTCTTGGGATGTCTGGTGTGAATCGCTCTCTTGAGGTCATGCCACAGCATCTCAATTGGGTTGAGGTCAGGACTCTGACTGGGCCACTCCAGAAGGCGTATTTTCTTCTGTTGAAGCCATTCTGTTGTTGATTTACTTCTGTGCTTTGGGTCGTTGTCCTGTTGCATCACCCATCTTCTGTTGAGCTTCAATTGGTGGACAGATGGCCTTAAGTTCTCCAGCAAAATGTCTTGATAAACTTGAGAATTCATTTTTCCGTCGATGATGGCAATCTGTCCAGGCCCTGAGGCAGCAAAGCAGCCCCAAACCATGATGCTCCCTCCACCATACTTCACAGTTGGGATGAGGTTTTGATGTTGGTGTGCTGTGCTTTTTTTTCTCCACACATAGCGTTGTGTGTTCCTTCCAAACAACTCAACTTTGGCTTCATCTGTCCACAGAATATTTTGCCAGTAGTGCTGTGGAACATCCAGGCGCTCTTTTGCAAACTTCAAACGTGCAGCAATGTTTTTTCTGGACAGCAGTGGCTTCCTCCATTTTATGACCAACTTATGCAGAAATCCAGGTAATTCCAAAGGGTTCACATACTTTTTCTTGCAACTGTATATAACCGTATCCCTGCTGCTGCACTGAAAATCACATGCTTTTTACTCAAAGCCTCTGAAGGTTACTTTTTCATTACAAGGTAGAAGAACCTTTAAACAAATAGAAGGACAAAAACAGTCTGTGTTTACTTGGCCTTCTGAATTGTTGGACGGTGCAGGAAGTCTCATCCTTTTTGCTGCACAGAAAGGGCTTTTGTTGCTCTTATGCAATCTCACCTACACTTAGTGTTTCTGAATAGGATTATCAGAATTCAAACTTTTGCAAATGTGAGTTCAGGGAAGGTTAAGTCAAAACACCACATATACACCGTATTCAATTACTCACTCCCAGATACTCTGTGTTCTTCTAAAAGTCCTTGCCTCTAACATAATTTGCAAACAAATAATAAAAATACATTCTCTTGTACTGTGAATACTCTCAAGGAAATACGCACAATTACTATAACTATGTCTGCCAACCGTTGCTTGAAGTAAATTATTGGTAATCTCCTTTTTGCTGCTGCTCTTTAAAGGAATAGTTTCACATTTTAGTGAAGAGAAAACAGGATTTCTTGTCAAGATTTAGATGAGAATTGATACCACTCTCATGTCTTCACAGTGATCATTGCAAGTACGAAGATTATGCCTGCAGCCAGCTAGCTTAACACAAGCACTGGAAACAGGGGGAAACAGTTTGCGTAACATAATATCCATCCGCCAAAATGTTTATCTTGTTTGTTCAACGCATACAGGGGGAAAAAAGTATTTCAAGTAAAAAGTTTATAATGTTGTCACGCCTGCAGGTCAACCAATGAAGTCACAGCTCCTGGCACAAACCTAGTGAAGCCGCTTCCACTGTTTTTGCCAAGCCAATTAAAAGAGCTGGTGTTTGTGGATTCAAACTGAGTTTACCAATCCGAGAGTGGTATTGATCATCCTATATACCAAAATCAATTTTAGCTATCAGATTAATTTAAGAGTAAGAGATGTTTTAACCCAGGAGTAAATACTCTGCTCCCAATAAGAATATGCATTCAAATGTTATCTTCTTAAATGTTCCTTTTTCGCTGTAATATCATCGAATTATATATTAAAATATTGAAATCCAACAAGTGTTGTAATATTTGATTAGATTAACCAGTTTAAATGGCAGTTTGAGATCAAAAACATGTATTATTATAAATAAAGTAGTGTATGTGCTTCAGCAAAAGGATCAAAATATGATTATTAGATTCCTCAGAAGATTATTTCCTTGAGCTTAATATTCCATAGTACAAAAATATGTTTCATTGAGCCCAGATACCAGTTTAACAAGGCTGATAAAAACATAATGTAAACCTAATCTAAGACATATATAAAGTCACACCTTTCTAAATATTTATAAAGGAGAAATGAAACTTACAGTACCAGCGTGGACTCTCCAATAGCTTGTGCAATAAGCATTTCCAAACAAAGCATATGCAATCTAAATCTATGTTATTAATTGAGCATAGATCAATAAAGTAATCCATCTACACTGCAAAAAGTCAGACACAGTACTGCCTTCATTCATGTGAACAAAGCCCCTGATTTCTCAGTAAGCATCAGTGGACATTGGGCTTCTTTGAATGAAATAGTCTTCACCGAAAATAAAAAAGGAAAGCCATGGGAGGCTCTGAGGAATATTGAGTGACATCTGCCACAGATATGGATCAAAACCAAAGGAGGGGATTCCTACTGAGTGACATCTGAAACCTGAATAGAAACCCGACAATGCAAGCAGACTGACAACTACACAAGGCGAGTTGATATTCACTCAGCAGTAGTGTTTGAGGTTACCAGCCAGTATCTCAGTGTGTATTCAACAGTATGTAAAATTGTTGTGTGTGTATATGTTTGCGTTTGTATCGTTTCCATGTGCATCTAAATAAAAGATTCAAATGCTGCCTTTGCCGGCTCAGCCTGTGTTTCTGGTCCTCAATTTATCCAATTTGATATGCTTCTTTCAGACAAACGGACAGAGAGGATGGAAAGAGTAATCTCCAATCCCAGCTTTCATAACCACATATGATATCCTCAATAGTACGCCTAATTCTTCAATTTCTCAAACACAGCGCGGAAATTGTTTTTGCATTTGCACAGGTATTTTACAGAACAGAAACCCCTTTAGAGACTCAATCAGTGCAGCTTTTCCAGGAAAACAAGTTATAATGTACATCATGAAGTAAGGTGCTGAGTTTGATGTTGCACATTCCACTTGTTGAAGAAAAGCTGTAAGTGATTTGGCACGATTGTCCTTTCCAGAAAAGACAATTCCATCATTGGGTTGTTCAAATGTCCATGATCTTTCAAATATCTTAACGTGTAGTGCCATTGATTTTTAGATGTTTGGGATCTAAAAAATGTTTTAGAAAAAACCTTTTGTGGTTCTAAGAAGTCTCATCAGCAATAGTCGGGGCTCAAGGCCTCCAGTATGACAATGAAAAATAGATATGGGTGTATAGTATAAAGACATCTGTAGTAGGGCTGCTCCCTAATAGTAGACCAATCACTATTCGACTAATAAAGTCTTAATCGAGCAATTTTTCATTAGTCGATTCTTTTAAAAAAAATTGCTGCATGTGCTATGACGCGTCAGCCGGAAACCCTCTCAGACTTCATTCAGAGCGGAGCCTGGTCATTAAGTTAATTTGGTCGTGCAGGAATTCCAAAGTGTGGATCTTTCTGAGCATGTAAAGGCAGAGGTGGCAAAAGTACACACTCTCTTTACTTACAGTAAGCAGCAGTACAGATACTTATGTAAAAAAAAGACTTTGGTAAAAGTAGAAGTGCTGATTCAACTTTTTACTTGAGTAAAAGTACAAAAGTACAGTCTCTGAAATGTACTCACAGAAAAAAGTTACTTTTAATCTGGCTGTTTTTATGCAAAGCTAACTGAACCTTACATCATATTAATATAATATAATATTGATATAATATAATATTAATATAAGTGAAAAGGAGCTTAATTTAAACTTGTATTACTGCCATTCTGAATGTATTCAGCGTGAACAACAACCAAAAAGAACCTGTATTTGCTGTCACCAAACATTGTAGATGGGTTACTTTGCCTTAATATAGGCCTAAACCAGGGGTGCCCAGACTTTTTCAGCTTGGGAGCTACTTTTAAATTGACCAAGCCCAAATGATCTACCTACAGGGCCCTGGCCAATCTGTGTAGGGGAGGGGGAGGGGGTGCTAGTGGACTAAACGGCGGATAAACTGTGGCGCGCTTACACTAATTGCGCCGCTTAAGCGCATAATAGTGCACCGCATTTGCGCTTCGGATGAGGAGGTGAGGCCCCCTCATAACTGCATGAACCCGGCACAATACAACTCAGACTGGCTTACCTGTACGTCAATCAAGTGGCAAATGCCATAGTAAGGATGGATGATAGGCTAACTTTTTTTAATTTTTTTTGTTGTTGTTTTTTCAATGCCATGCGATCTACCCACACTATCTTTGCGATAGACCGGTCGATCGTGATCGATGTATTGGGCACCCCTGGCCTAAACAAATCAAACAAAAATGAGTATAGTGCATTTGCCGCAAATCATTTTTTGCGCCCACAACTTCAAACATCTCCCTTAAGTAAGGCCATGGATGCGGGATGTCTTGCTGGTGGTCTGATGAATCGCCTCCGTCCGTTTTATCTTAATTTTCAGTACTGTCGCTGACTGTACTGGCGTTACTCTTGGAAATTATGCCGTTAGACCTTTCTCACTTAATGTCTCTGCCTAGCTGTTGCGTCATACGTCTTTTACGTTATTTTCGTCTGTCGTGCATGATCTGCACACCATGGCTCGTCTTCTTTACATGTTATTGTCACATCCATTTACTGGGGAAGGCCCGCAATGATGCAAATAAAAAAATAATTGATAATTCACCTCACATGCATTAAAACGAAAG
>NW_011360481.1:0-5336 GCF_000735185.1 Notothenia coriiceps | reverse complement strand
CTGACACTTGGTGAGTTCCCTGACACACCGGGGACACATATTTATGTATAAAAGACGTACAAAAGTGCATTTTGCATGATAGGTCCCCTTCAAGCAGTAACACGTGAGTCAGACCCCCCTCTACCAGTCGATCCAGTGTGGGACCCAAGCCAGCCGAAGATGGCCGGTTTAAAAGTGCTCTGCTGCAGTGGACCATTGCTTCAATCAAAGTCACCCAGGAACTGCTCATTAACTAACCATTAACGAATGATTCATTAATACAGTACCCCCCAGTCTGTTTACTAGTAACGATCCATCAGTTTTTCAATCAAAGTAACTCATTAACTAACCATTAATGAATCATTCATTAATACAGTACCCCTCAGTCTGTTTACCAGTAACTAACCATCAGTTCTTCAATCGCAGTCACTCAGGAACTCCTCATTAATAACTATTAACTATCAAGCGTCTTTGAGTTGTGAAAAGCGCTATATAAATAAAATGCATTATTATTATTATTATTAACTATCTAGTCGCTCCTTATTCACTACTCAGTAACTAAGCACATTTTCTGTACCTTATTGTAAAGTGTTACCCAATACAGCTCAAAACCTTCCCAGCTAGACATTTTTGGTTCTAAAAACATTCTGAGAATGTTCTAGGAATGTTTTCAGCGGGAAGTTTTAGTTGGTTCCCAGAATGTTCTTCTGAAAGGTAGGATAAAGCTCTCTAAAAACATTCTTAAAATGTTTGGTGATAACCTTCTTAAAGGTCCCATGTCATGCTTTTCCGGTTATTACCCGTCCCCTTGTGTGTTATGAAGGTTGTTATGCATGTAAACGGTCTGCAAAGTCACAAACCCTCAAAGTACACCCTGTAGCGAATACAACTCTAACACAGAAAATACCTGTCTATGCTGCCCCAGAACGCCTCGTTGGAGATTTTTCTTTTTCTTCCTGGGTACAGTGACGTGCCCATACCCAAATGGACCAATCTGTGGAGCCGTTACGTTTAGTCCGCTCCGCAAAAAACCGTTCACTGCAACAATCCGGCAGGGCTTTAATAGTGTGGCTGATGAGCAGGTTGCAGGTATGGTTGATTGGAGATTGCTCCCAGCCGTGTAGAGCAGACAGGCAGGGGACGGGGAGAGAGAGACACACAGTAGAAACAAACACATACAAACACTAACAGGGGTTTCAGGGACGGGTAGTGACAGTCGGTCCGTTCTATATGTCTGTTAGTCTCAAATCTAGAGGGTGCAATAACGATTTGTATCCACTATGCATAAACAGTGGACACTGTTTATACGCAGCCCTCACAAATCATACATGGCCAGATAGCTTATCTAACAGTTGTAACCTACATACGAGACAACCTTTATAGTCAGAAAAAAGGTGTGATCATTGGCGACTAAAAGTGTCTTTTGTCATGAAAAAAATAAACCTATTTGGTTTTCTAAGTGTTATTCTATCAATATTACAATAGAGACATGTGCATACACAACAAAAACACTTGCAGCTGAAAACGTTTTAAGAATAGTAGGGTATAATGTTCGAACGATGTTGTCAAAAACATTTGAAGAAGGTCATCACCAAACATTTTAAGAATGTTTTTAGAGAACGTTATCATACCTTTCAGAAGAACGTTCTGGGAACCAAACAAAAAGTTCCCGCTGAAAACCTTCCTAGAACAATGACTGTAACATTCTCAGAATGTTTTTAGAACCAAACAGTTCTAGCTGGGTGGATGCTTCTTATGAGACTTGTGTTTTGTTTTGGTAAAAATGGTTTGCATCGTCAGTTAGCTGAGATTNAAACATTTTAAGAATGTTTTTAGAGAACGTTATCATACCTTTCAGAAGAACGTTCTGGGAACCAAACAAAAAGTTCCCGCTGAAAACCTTCCTAGAACAATGACTGTAACATTCTCAGAATGTTTTTAGAACCAAAAATGTCTAGCTGGGTGCTGTTTCGTGACTTAGCATATTTGAAATAGGCTTTCTTTGTTCAAAGGACTGTCTGAACATCAGGCCTTTTGGTCCATAACAACTTTGGAGTGCAAAAGATGTGTGTGAAATATCTGCAACAGTTTTACATTATCCTTTTTACTTATCATTCTATTTCTCTGCTTGTCTACTATAAGTTGCTGTCATTTCAGACCTAGCCACTCCCATTTGGTTGCTCCCCCGTCAATATATGAACTCCACCTGGCCATACTCTCCACTCACCTGCTCCCCATTCCCTAATCAGCTCTCTAGCATATATACAGATCCACTTCCTCCAGTTCACTATCAGATTTTCTTTGTGCCATTAGCCTTAGCTTTTTAGCGTATGCTATCATGCTTTTTTGTTTGACCTTGATCTGTGACAATGTCATGAATAATTCAGATTTGCATCAGTCAATATTCTCATTCTACAACTACAAAAGTATCCTGTGATTTAACAGTATTTAGAAAATACTCTTTCATTTCCTACAACCCAGAGATGATATGCCCAGATTAACATGTACAGTGCAGCGCTCTGTATTGTGGATTAATGAGATGTTAAATAGATTTACTGAGACTGTTTGATTGTCTAGAAACATAGGAAGTTGCCAAAACTAAAAACCTGTTTTTCTTCAATAACTGCAGTTCGTTTTCAGCTTGCAGATATGGTTCTAATTATTTCTTCATGTGCAAGTTGTCTTTTACTGTCTGTTTGTTCCATTGTTATATTTCAGGCAGAGGATTTATACATCGAGGCTGGGATCTTGCAGTATCTTCTTTCAAAATCTTTTATTATTTCGCTTTTGAGTGTTAACACATCACACAGGTCTTTGAGAAAGTACAACCAAACTTTAAATCAAATCTGTTTCATATCTCTCCTCTGGCATGCTGCACTGTTTCTTATTGCAAAGCGTCGCTCACAGTAACTCATTCCTTTTTATAATTTAATGAGTTTTGGAAAAACAGATGATATCTGCCCCTCAACATCACTTTGGATTCAATTACAAGCAATTCCAATTGTCAACAGATGCAGTGCTGAAGCAGCAGTTTGTTTTCTGTAAAGGTTGTGCAATAGTGAGAGTAGGTAATAGGTCAAAACTTTTTTCTTATCTGAACAACTTCCTAAATGAATCATAAAGTCTTCAGGTTTTGGCGCAACAATAATCTTTCTGAGGAACATATTCATTTTTACATCCCGGACCTATGCCGTGTTACGCAATATATAAGTGTAATTTAGGGTCAGTTATACAAAACTTGCAGGCTTGTTCTTTGGAAACATCTCTTGGGGGATGGGGAGGGGGGGGGCTTTGCTCCCTCTTTCCCTCAACACATGCTCGTTGGACGTAACTCTGCCGAATCCTGCCAAGATCCAGCTGGAGACACTTTCCACTCAGTCACTAGACTTCAGGGAAAAAGAAAGTACAAGTAGACTGTAGAACATGAAGCACAGTTAAAGATAATGAACAATAGCAGAGTTTACATTTGTTTACACATCAAGGAACAAACTCATTGTAGAAACCTGACTCATTTAGTTTTTTCACATTTGTTTTATTTAAAATGTAACAAAAAGTCTTGAAATATACAGACAAAACTCAACCTTTTGTCCAGTTTTTTACTAATGTGTGCGGAGCAGGGATAATAAAGGTGCTTTATTGGCTTTAATAATCTTCAGTTCCTGAACACAGGCACTTTGAGGGACGGACCTTCCTGTTCACAAATGTTAGACGCACACTGAGGACGCTCCTTTTTATTTGCAACACGGTGCATTACCCAGTCCCTCAGGTAGTTTGCCGCACGTTTAAGCAAATGTTTGCAGTGGCCAAACGGCGGTACTAAAACTTCCTTGTCAGTCCTTGGTGTCACTGGGCCAAAAAATACTTTGTTTGAATGACTTATTGGGAAAGAGACGTCTGTCAATAGTCCTTCATTTTAATCATTAGCATCTGAAAGTTGTGAAATATGACAAAAGCCAAATCCAGAGTTATAGTATGTCTTCTTTCAGTTTACTGAGCCGAGATTGGCCGTGACACTGCTGGAGGCAGGAAAAGGTAGTTGTATGCTCTATGGGCCAAGATATCGGTAGTTTTGTTTTCAAGAGTCAGTCAATTTTTATACGTCCATGGCACTACCGCAGCTAAGCGTTGGCCAAATTGTGCCACATTAAAGGCGTCTCAGAATGAAAAACGATTTAAAAATGTTTAATAGTGATTTTCCCTTTAACATGTTTTGTGTATTTAATAATGACATTTTGCCAATTCAAACATAGCAAGGCATTTTTTTGTAGAGACACTTTAATCTGCCACAGTTTAGGTTCTCTCAGCAGAATCTAAAAATAAAAGTATCTTTTATTATTTGTATTACTTTTTTAATGGAATTAAAACCTCTTCCGTATTTTGGCCCTGAGAAGAATCTGAGGGCAAAATTGCCAACATGCATGTGCCCACAACAAGACAGTTTTCAGTTCCTCTAGGGGCACCCTGTTGGCCGAGGAGCCCGACGCAACCACTCTCGCCTCGGGCTGCTCATTTGTTTGTTTTGCCCTTGATATTTTTCCCTTTTCATATTTTGTTCATGTGTTGCACTTGTTTAGCACTTCAAAGGGAATTAATATCACGTTTGGAAAGATGCTGTACTCAATTACTTGTTAAGCAGAAATTAATCCTGCGACGTGGGGCTGATGTCAAAGCACGCCGCGGATGGAACTGAATAGATCCAGGGGCTGATCTGCAGTGAATCCTTCCTGTGGCTCACACCAGGCCAGAAAACAGGGTCTGAGCAGCAAGCGTGTCTAGCAGGTTCTGGTTTACCCGCGGCGAGGAGTCACAGTGCGAAGGGTCGGTTAAAGTAAGTGATATATCTGATAGTTCAACTGGAATCCAGGGTGCGTAGGTACTGCGTGTAGTCGCAGGTGTTACCGGGGGGCATGAGCGCACCATCCAGCGGCGGTGCCCTCTGAGGGGCCCGTGCAGAGGGGCCGGCTGGGACAGCTCTTTGATAGAGTCCACATACTCCTCCATGGTGTGTGAGGAATACTTCAGATCGAAATCCTCTCTGTCGCTCTCCTGCATCTCGTTGATCGTTGGAAGTATTTCCACTGTCGATAGGAGGTGTCTGGGCTTCATCCTGCAAAGAAAGGTCATAGTTATTGTGTTAACAGTGAAAGGTATTCCCTCTTTTTATCATCAAAAGGGAAATCCTGGGTTGCGGTTGAATAGTCCATTTTGCTTAGGAACCTTCCTAACGGAGTGAAATGACCCGGAAGTAAGTCAGTGGCAGCCATGATAAGTGCCGTTCGAATTCTTTAGATGATAGGAAAGGTGCTTATTAAGCATTTTAAAACATATGTGGTAAGTTGCCAAAGTGCTTTGTTTTG
>NW_011360480.1:0-3423 GCF_000735185.1 Notothenia coriiceps | reverse complement strand
TATAAAATAAACAGACATTGCTCCAGATAACAGAAAAAACAACTAAACAAAACATAAATGGGGGGGGATGCAAGGATGACTTCCTTATAAAGATGGTGACATACACAGGACATTACATATACAATACATTACACAAGAGATGCCATATTGACAGGGTCAGATAGGAGAGCTGCGGAAAGTGAACCGTAATCCTCCTGTATTCCCTCAAAAAACCCCAGCAGAGAAGCTGCACGCTCCATATATCATTGTACTGTTGTCATATATTCATTTGTTTAGAAGTCTAGTTTACTATACTAGACCTGTGTCCTGTCCAAATTTGTGTGTAGACTGTTATTTTTATAAATGGATTGTTGTGCCTTCATTTTATTTATTTAAATACAGCATTTTAATCTCTCTGTTTGTATCACACAAAGAGAAATTGACAATGAAATTGAATTTGACTTTGGCTGTCCCTGAATATTGTTCTCATTGTTTACAAAGTGCAGGTATATCAGTCTTCTAGCCCAATTGTCATATGTGTGAGGCAGGCCCTTTCCCTCTCACTTAGTGCTGTTTGTTGTTCCAACAGAAGACGTGGAGAACTCTGAGGTGGCTGCGCTGCCTCTGGACACCCAGAGAAACATCGAAGCTGACAGCTTCTGGTGCATGAGCAAGCTGCTGGATGGAATACAGGTCTGTTCACACACATACACCTCATAAACATTTAGTTCAAAACTGTGATCCAGTTGACTGAAAGGGCTTTCCTTTCAGGACAACTACACCTTTGCTCAGCCTGGAATCCAGAACAAAGTGAAAGCTTTAGAGGAGCTGGTCAGCAGGATAGATGGTGAGTCCGAGAGTGTCACATTAGGCTTTAGGTCACATGGTCTTCGCTCTGTTGCTCATTCCTCTTTGGGGCATTTACTATGAGCTCATACATGTATAACGTGATATAAGACTAACCAGCTGATCCCAGATAAGACCTATTAACCAGAAACCCATATGTGTTTGTGTGTGTCTGTCTCCAGAGGACATTCACAATCATTTCAAGAGGTACGAGGTGGAGTATCTGCAGTTTGCTTTCCGTTGGATGAACAATCTGCTGATGAGGGAGCTGCCGCTTCGTTGCACTATTCGTCTCTGGGACACCTACCAGGTAGAGTGTATACTACGAGCAAACCCTCACAGTAGGAAGTAATCTTTCTAGAAGTAATCCTCCTAGTGCTGGACAGACTTGGTTCTCCCTGTTCATGTCTTTTCTCTTTTTCCACAGGCTGAAACAGAGGGGTTCACACACTTCCACCTGTACGTCTGTTCTGCCTTCCTCATCGAGTGGCGCAAAGAAATCCTCTCCATGGTGGACTTTCAGGTACAGATCAGTTTAGTCCTCCACACTTAGGTCAGAAAGTCATCAATAAATATTGATTGATGAAGCAGCAGATGGTAGCAAGACTTACAGTACTGTATAGACAGGTTTATTAAGAGACAGGAGCAAGAGACCAAAAATAGAGACTAGGCAATCTATTGAAAACTGCATTTAAACAGGCTGTGATCAAAAGTTTAAGACTGCGATGGAAACTTCTGAAGCAATGGAGACAGGACTCAGAGAGACACGGGGAGAGCTGGAACTTTGATGGCAAACACTGATGGTTTATTTGGAGCTTCGGCCGGTGAATTCACAAGACATGTGCTGTGCCACGAGGTGTCACAGAGGTTGCCAGACCAATTCTAAAGATCTCTACCCCCGACCCAAGTATTTAGCTGGTTCTGAGAGAATAATCAACATTGTGCATAACAGGATAAAACAGGAGGAGCACTAAAACATCTCTATCAGCTGAGGCCAACAGGGAGACAGAACACTGAGAGCACAGCAGCCAAGGCTACATGTGCTCAGTGAGGGCAGTACAAACTGATAAACTGTGTCAAAGGTCTGGGCCTAGGAAAATATCCCCCCATCAAAGAACATAGTCCAAAAAACCAACAAACAGAAGTGTCAAAAATAAACTCAGTAGTGAGTAGCCCCCCTGTTGTTGTTGATAACATCAAGATGTGTTTAGGCATGCTTGAGTGTTTCCAGGAGGCTGGTGGGAACGTTGCTCCATGAGGTGAGGATGGCTTCACAAAAGGCATCCACGGTCTGGAACTGACTTCCATTTTTGTAAACTTCCCCTGCCATCCATCCCCAAACATTCTGAATGGGATTTAGACCAGGGGAACAGGCTGGATGGTCCAAATGAGCGACGTTATTCTCCTGGAAGAAGTCCTTCGTCAGGCAGGCGTTGTCCTGTTTAAAGACCCAGTCATCACCGCACAGACGAGGGCCCTCAGTCAAGAGGGATGCCCGCTGCAACATCTCCACAGAGCCATATAAAGCATAACCTGAAGCTCCATTGTGCCTTGAAGGAAGAAGCACCCCAGATCATGATGGAGCCTCCTCCGCTGTGCCGTAGAAAACCTCTCCAGTGGGAGCTCCTTGTCATGACAGGAACGTTGGAAGCCATCAAGACCATCCGGGTTAAATGTTTTCTGAGAGTTCAACTTTCTTAGACGTTTTTGTTCTTTAAGCCCTTCTCTCGCAGAGAGTCTACCACCAAAACTCTCAGGATCTTTTAAGAAATTTAAAATTAACGTCTTACTGCATCCAGCCTCGGCAGCTTGCTTGTGTAGCTCAACAACCTGCCACGTTCAAAGACAGAGCCTTCTGCCTTTGCCATCAGGAGGTCATGATTTTTGTGCAGATTTTGACACTTCAAGGATATGGTCTTAAACTTTTGATCAGCTGATGATCAGCCTGTTCAATAATAATAAATTGCCTACTCTCTATTATTGGTCTCTTGCTCCTGTTTCTTCTTTTTGCATTTTGAAGCTCTACCAACAACCTGGTTACGATCCACCAGTGCGAAATGAGTATTATTGTCATTTTTCCCCCGGTCTCTAGATTTTGTTCAGAAATGTATTATACAGATACATTTCAACCCCCATACCACATACATACCCTGCCCTAACCAAAAACCCTAAGAGCTACCCATAACCCTGACTACTTAATGGGCTGAAGTATTTATTTTATCAGTCTAAACATTTGTTAAAAACAGGTAAGATAATAAACACAGACACATTATGGTAAATATATATGGATTTTAGAGGAAAGTACATTTGTGTAGAAGTCCACAGCCATTCAGCATATTCAATCTCTGACTATTTGCTTTACTGTAAGTGCTTTAAGTGCAAGATAAAGACATTTTAATAGTTTTGTCTCATTCCATACCTGAGGACCACTGAGCAGTTACTATTTTATAGTACCCCCGAAATGTATAGGGAGGCGTATGGTGCAGTGGATAGAGCCTTGGTGTTGGGATCAGTGGGTCACAGGTTCAAACCCCCACTGCTGTCAGCATGTTGTTGTGTCCCTGGGCAAGACACTTCACCCCAAATTGGTCCTGTGGG
>NW_011360479.1:0-1472 GCF_000735185.1 Notothenia coriiceps | reverse complement strand
ATCAGAACTGCAAGGACACACACACACACACACACACACACACACACACACACACACACACACACACACACACACACACACACACACACACACACACACACACACACACACACACACACACACACACACACACACACACACACACACTCGTAGCTAACGTGCGGTGCATTTGTTCCAGTCCATATCCGTCTGATTGTTCGAGGCACATGAAGGAAGCTGTTCCACTTTAATAAAAGATGGCCTTCTTGCGAGTTGAATGAATGCAAATGTATTTAAACCAGTGAATCACATGCAGCCTGCAGACACGAGAGCCTGCAGGGCCACATACTTCTCGTGTTCCACTTCTCATTACCGTCTGATACCTGGCTCCCCCGAGCGTCTGATGGAGCATTCATAATTGATTCTGATTTGACTCCCTCATTACCAATAAGTGACTGTATTGGTGTGTGCACATGCAGAGCGCGAGTCTCACTCTCACCTCGTCATGTCTCTGTCCTTCTGAGGGTCGCCTTCTTTTCTATCTTTACCCCTGTCTCTTTCCTTTGTTGCACACTCACACAGGTACTTCCCTTTGTGCATCTGAAAAAGCAAAACAGTGCCAGGTCTGTTTTGCAGACGGAGGCTAAACGGTAATGATATCAAAACTGCCACGGTGACATTTGCAGAAGTATAACACTCTTCTATAAAAGAAAAATACAAATAAACAGCCTGAAAAAGGGGACTGTTGGTACAGTCAAAATGTGTTTCTCTGTTTGAGGGTGTGATGATTAAGATACAACACCTTCTTAGGAGCGAGTCCCTCTTGAGAACAGATGGTTATCGTTCCTTTGGCGGGTGAAGGGGCCAGGGACTGGTGCGCTCGGCACTGAAAACACTCCCCCTGCGTGATGAGATAACAAGCTCAGTGGCCCTGACCTCGTCTAATGGCACCTCCGTCATATTTACCAAATGGAGCAATCACCACAGTGGCTCAGAGATGGATACACAAAGCCATCAGATCTACAAGGGTGTGTCAGCTTATCCGAATACAACCGGGGCGAACAAGAAGGATTTCATCACCGCTTCTCTTTCGTCAGGGCAAGGGCACCATCAGCACTTTGCTCAGATTTCATCACACGTGATCGAGAGAATGAATGTTTAAATAACACCTTTTCCTCTTTCCTCCTCCTCCCCTTCCTCGCTTTTGTTATATGCATGAATGTGAATGAAGTCTTTTTCATCTCCATCTGTACAGGAGGGGGGGGGGGCATCAGAATTCAGCAGGAATCGTGCAGGACTGAGGAATTGCAGTGCAGGACTCAGCAGGGATAAATACCCGGGTGACAAATAAACGTGTTGAAAACGGGGCATTAATCGCCGGCTTTGTGAGACGTTTGTCCTTATGACAAAAGAGGGAGACATTCGTCAGTCTGTTCCACAGATGGCCCCAAGGAGCCCTTGATGGATCACCTCCACCTTGCTTTAACTGGTCA
>NW_011360478.1:0-1848 GCF_000735185.1 Notothenia coriiceps | reverse complement strand
TATTGAAATGAACTTATTGCACATATTAAACCTGGAACTAACAAAGCTTAAATGATTGCCTATAAAAACAACATTAAACATTAAATAATCAGTTCATTCATTTCTTATGGCTCTATCTGCAGCTTTTCCAGAGTCATTTCTTATGATTACATTTTCCCACAGGCCAACAACAGCTTCAAGAAAACTATTTCCCTCAAAGAGAAACCAAACATGCCCTGTTGTCGTGAGAGAGAAAGTGCAGAAGGAAACATCCATTAAACTCAGTGTGCTGCTCTGTGATGCTAGCTCAGATACTTGGCATCTCATCTTGGGTGCAAGGTCATCAATGTTTGGGCTCAGGCTCTGAGCTGAGGAGACCCTCAGGATGGAGTGAAGGTGCAATATACCGGCGGGCCAGATCTAATAGGAATTAGAAATGATCCTGCGGGCCGAAATTAAATCCACCAAGGGCCTGATTTGGCCCCCGGGCCTTGAGTTTGACACATGTGCTCTAAACACTTCATTCAACACAATGACCTATTGTTCTGCATCCACTTATTCTACTTTTGCTCGATTCGTCGCCACTTGTTGCATCTGCAAATCCTCATTTCACCTCCCGCCTCTCATCTGTTCTTTCATTCAGTGTTGTTGTTTTTATTTGTACATTCCTGTGTTCCAATCCTCCAGCCCTTTTGCCCTGCTTTGAATTGAAGAACATCCTTTCATTTGTCTCGTCTGATCTTTCTTGCATCTCCTCTCCTTTCTCCCTGCAGCTCTTGCTCTCATTTCTCTTCACCATCTCTCCATCTGTGCTGATATTTCCTTTTTTCCCTGGCAGCAACTCAGTGATGGAGAGAATGACCACATTTGAGCAGTAGAAGTGAAACAAACCCGACACACAGACAGACAGACAGAGGGAGATGCAGCTGAAAGCAGGCTGTGGATTATATCTGATAGATGCCCTTTGAGGCCGAACAGAGCGCAGCTTTAAAGGGCTTTAGGAGGACGTGGCTATAGTTTCCTGGATGGCGCTGTGTGTCAAAGTGAGGGTGGAAACATGCACACTCATGCACACACTGGATTGGTTTACAACAACGTCAATGTTCCCAGATGATCCACGCTGCCCCAGAGCATCACTGACACACCCCCTCGCTCTGTGCCCCTAAATACTCGCTGACCTGCTTTCTCTAAGCCCGTCGCTCATGATCAACTTAAAAAAAAGAAAGACGTTTTGTGGGACTGTGAGGTGAACAAAGACGCAGCCTTCAGTGGAAGCTGTGACTCTGATGCCTCTCTGTGAGCTGGGAGCTGTGCCAGTATTGGAAATCAGAAATCAATACGTGTTTGTTTAGCTAATTGGAAAAGGCAATGATTTTCAATAATTTCTCTTTCCCTCCCTTTTCTCTCTCTGACGTCATCACTGTTTGTACTTAAAGGGGACCTATCATGCAAAATGCACTTTGTGATGTCTTTTATACATAAACATGTGTCCCCGGTGCGTCGGGGAACTCACGCAGCGTCAGAAAATAAAACCCTCTCTCTTTTCCTCCGAACCCAAATCTCTAAAAACGGGGGTACAACGAGCGGATACAGATTTGCTGCCGATCAGACGTCATAGCGGGAGTGGACCAACAGAAAGTTGCTATCAGAAACAATGCCTGACGTGTTTTGGACGTAATCTCGTCTTTGTTTACATTAGCAAGCCTCGCTAACACTCAGAGCTAACCTGTACTGGAGAGCACATGTGTTTAAAAAGCAGGAAATAAAAAAAGGAACTCACCTTGTGATAAACCTGCAAGAGAAAAAGCATTTGAGCTCCATACTGTTTCAGAGATAATCCTTGATGTGGTTTAGAACAGGATGGCGTTT
>NW_011360477.1:0-2868 GCF_000735185.1 Notothenia coriiceps | reverse complement strand
TCTGAAAAATAGGGCTCCCCGAAAGCAAATGGGTAATTCGAAAACTGACAGAGCTCCTTCTATACAAATCAAGCTGTAGACGGTGTGAAAGCACCTAGTGTTTTAAATAATGGTCGGAATGTGACCTGTGAGCCTTCTGAATTACCGTGGGACAGCACACTCTAAACTAAAATGTTCAATCAATAAAGTAACATCTTATCTTATCTTAATAATATCTTCATATTCATAATAATAATAAATCATACAGTATGTGTCCGAAAGGGAGCAGGAGGAAGCAAACACAAAAATATACAAAAAATATACTGCATATTAAAGCAAACGATTGTAAAGGTAAAAGTATGAGCATAACAAATAAAGAAGTGTAATGTAAACATTTACATTATTATTATGATTATTTAATATATATAGACTATATATTATTGAATTACAAGATTAGATATACTTTAGTTGATCTAAAATATTGATGTGTTCAAATGCTCTTCAAAACACAACTGCAAGTCCATGAAACTTGTCTTTCTGTATTTGTGAATGAAGCGCCATCTCCTGGTTAAAACCTGAAATTGAAAATCTGGCAACTCCCTCTTGGAAAATAGTGGGAGGGCTTAACATTCCTCTATACTGGTTTTAAGCAGGTCGTAGGCAGGAAGCTGTAAACTGGAGTCTGAAATTAAGTGCTACATCTGTGTGTAGCATAAGGAGAAAAGTACCACAGATCTAAGACGAGTAATGATTTTTTGTTGCATTGAACCACTGCCCTATTTTAACTAGATTAATTATACCATTATGAGTTATTGTTATAAACTGCTTTATCCTGACAAAAGATGTGATCAAATAATATCAAATATTTGTATGTCTTTCCCATCATAGTAAAATTCTTTGGCCCAAAATTATTGCAAAACAGGTATTCATTTGGATTTGTGTTTCCCTTCCGTCCAGTCAGCAACAATTGCAAAATGAGTTGCAATAGTATGTAAGACAAGTATTTAGACCACATTTAAATTGAACTATTCGAAAAACCCTAAAAGCTAAACAACTAAAACACTTTGGACAACCCTTAAAGTAGTTGTTATGTTGTTCCATAACGCGAACATCCAGTCTTTTATGTCGCCTTTTCATTCAAAGTTAAAATACTGATACATAATATCTGCAAAACAACCATTCTCAACCATTTTTCATTGATTCTACATAATTATACCTCCTTATTCCTACCTCCATAGGGAAGCATATTTCTAGAAACTTCCTGAAACTTGGAGCTAATGTATCTCAATTATTAATTAAACAATTTTTTCCAAAAAAACTTTTGTCAGCACGTGTGTTTTTCCTTGTCCAGAGTCTAATTGTCTGCAGATTGCGTGTGCGTGTGCGTGTGCGTGTGTGTGTGTGTGTGTGTCTGTGTGTCTGTGTGTGTGTGTGTTGTTCCCAGGAGAGAGTGAACCTTCTCAGAACAAAAGCAGAAAGAGGCTCATCCCTCGGTGACAATGTCTACTAGCCTTTCGCTAGCCGGATTACTGAGGCAATACCAGCAGCAGGATAATTCTCTAATCCTAGAATATCTACCCATTAATTCACACCATCACCACCCAGCAGTGTAGGGTGTGTATGGGGGTGGGGGTGGTTAGGTGGTGGTGTGTATGTGGTGTTTCTTGGTTTAATTTATTAGCAGTGAATAAAGACGCTGAGTTCTTACTCATTAGCAAGGCGGAACACGAGGAAACCAGCTTTACCTTGTTTTATATCTTAGCAAGATCCAGGACTTTTTATCATTGTGCTAACACATATTTCCACAATCGATACATACACATATACAATTATTAAATAAACCGGGATTATTGGCAGCATGGACAAAGGTCCAAAGGTATTTTTTTATCCCAAAAATAATAATAACAATGTAATACTTACAATAAGTGAACCTTAAAGAATGTTAAAGGACAATACTGATACTCTACTTTATTCTGCCATTATCTGCATCTCTTCTTGGCTTTTGCTATCAGCAAATGTACTAACTATTTGCGTGTCTTTAAAGTTTTTCTTCAGTTTTTTGTGAAAATAAGCAATAAAATATGGTGGATTTATGTCACTGTTGTGTGGTGCAGGTGCGTCCATGTTGATGGTGGATGAGGGCTCTTCTTCCTGTCTTTGTGAGGGGTTCCTGGCAGCCTCAGACCCTGACAGCCCCCCCGATCAGCTGACCTTTCACCTGGAGACTCCTCCCCTGCACGGCTACCTGGAAAACACCCTGCCGACGCCAGGCTCCGAGAAGAGCAACGTAGGAGTCCGAGTTGGTGAGTGTGTGTGTGTGTGTGTGTGTGTGTGTGTGTGTGTGTGTGTGTGTGTGTGTGTGTGTGTGTGTGTGTGTGTGTGTGTGTGTGTGTGTGTGTGTGTACGTGAGAGAGAGAGAGAGAGTGTGTGTGTGTGTGTGTGTGTGTGTGTGTGTGTGTGTGTGTGTGTGTACGTGTGAATGTGCATATGAGGGGCCGTACAAGCCGTAATTCATACTGGTCCTCTCACGCACATACTGTACATTCTCCTTTCACATACATATATTTTCACTCTTACACACATATATTCTCCTTTTACATACATATATTTTCACTCTTACACACATATATTGTCCTTTTACATACATATATTTTCACTCTTACACACATACATTCTCCTTTTACATACCGGTACATATATTTTCACTCTTACACACATATATTGTCCTTTTACATACATATATGTTCACTCTTACACACGTACATTCTCCTTTTACATACATACATATTCACTCTCACACACATGCATTCTCCTTTTACATACATATATTTTCACTCTCACACACGTATATATTTACACTCACACATTCATATATTCTGCTCTCATATT
>NW_011360475.1:0-3221 GCF_000735185.1 Notothenia coriiceps | reverse complement strand
ATGGAGGGGGGGAAGGGGGATGTACGGTGCCTTGCTCAAGGGCACCACGGCAGGGCAGGAGGTGAACTGGGGCCTCTCCAAGTAGAAGTCCACACTCCATATTTAGGTCTGGTCGGGGACTTGATACATAAAAAAAAGATATATTTTACTTATGTTTTCATCTGCCGAAATATTCTGTTTCAATCCATATACAGTATATTGGCACATATTTCAACGTGGATGTTCAACAGCAACGTCGATTAAATGTATATAACTATAACAAAAGAAAGAAAATGGTACATTTTTGGAGGTTGATGACGTTGCAAAAATAAGACAGCAGACATTTAGGCTTCATTAAAAAAAAAACTCAACAGAAGCTTTGAATGCAGAGACAGATCACTGAGTGCAGGCCTGGCAGAATCACAGTAGCCAGAGGGAGACAGTAACTCCTGGATTTGGAGGTGGAGCAGTGTGCTGCTGTCAAGTAAATGCTCAGTCCATCCTGAAGTCTCCATTATTCATGACGAGCACATGCATCCGTGCACGTTTATTATAAACCCACAAACACGTGTGGTTACACAGTCAGAACACGGTGGGCTTGGAGTCTTCACTTAAAGGTAAAACTATAGGAGTCACTGTGACGTCTCCATTCTGCTGGAGAGGAATGTAGCATCTCTGATGACATAGGGAGATTATAATGAACACACACACAGGAAGTAGTGTGTCAGACTTTATCTAGCTGAGGTAGGCAGAGTGTGAGCTAATACATCCCCGGGACACGGCTAATTACGCGGACACGTCCCATTGGATATCGCTCTCACTAGTTAATCGAGAGGGAAATCCACACGGAGAGAGAGAGCAACACAATGTTGTGTGCTGAATGCGATAAATGCAGGCCAGGCATGCTAAATCTACTAATCTCATTGTGGTAAAAAAGGCAATTTGATATCATGCAAATGTAATAGCCCATCTTCAGATTAATTACACTAATGACAATGTGTCAGCTTTGCTCCATGCTGCAGCAGCAGAAATGACCTCCCCCACAGCGGCGCATTAAGCTATGCTGGACCTCTGGCCATGCTCTCCCTGATAGCCCATTCACATTCATAGGACTTTTTTGTCTAAAAGGTAATGGGTGACAAAAAGAGAAGGGGTGATGGCCGATGGAAATTGAGGAATGGAATGAACATTAGGGTAAAAATGAAGAGGACATTTAAGAAAATGCTGTAGCCTTAGGGAAGAGTTTGATAGGAGGCATGTACAAAATGAATGGCTGCATTAGTTGCTTTCCTGGTCTCCTTTTGAAAGAGTGTCCGACCAATAACTACAATTATTTGAGAAAATAATTGTAGTCATATGTTTTGGGTCAATCTCTATTTATAGACGGCTAAGCAGTGTGGTTAAAATCATTGATTAGTAAATACAAAAACAACAACCTAGAAATAAGATATTTTGAGGAATACACCTATCCCCATTGTAGCAGAGAGCAGCGACCATTTCTCTTAATATACCATTAATTTGTTCATTTGGTTGTAGTAGGCCGATTTATGATTATTTGTAGCCTTTGTATCCCACTCAGCTAATAGCTTCTCTTCAAACAGTCTTCAAGAAAGCCTACCTTACAATAAGCTAAGCTATATCTGTAAGGTAATTATTTCTGGAAAAAAATCCTCCACGATGAAATATACCAACTCTCCCTGTGCGTCTGTTTTTATGTCTGACCTCGGTCACATCTCCAGAGACAGAGATGAACTGCCCAGGGGTTAGGAAAAAAAATCAGACAACAGAGATTACACTCCCACAAACAGAAAACACACATATATTTATAAAATTAGCCTCAGTGTGCAAATGTCAACATCTCCATATGTCAAGGCCAGAGTGTCAGCTGGCATAAATGGCTTAGACATTTACTTTGGGAATTCCTCAGTCTTTGATTTGCATGATCATGCAGTATAAAACTGAACTTTTGACCTTTTTATAGGAAGAGGATAAACATGAACCTGTTTGAACGTACTTAACGTGGAAGACATTGCTCTAGAACAGTGCTTCTCAAAGTGTGGTCTGCGGGCCACTGGTGGTCCGTGAGCGCCCCTAGTGGTCCGTGAGTATATTGGTAAAATGTCACATTTGAAATAAATAAATACATTTCAGTTTTCCACACTCTCGCTGGACTATCTCCGCAATGGAGCAAGCTCGAGTTTAACTTCCGATTGAATTATATAGTCCAGCGCAACACCTTCCTACACCAGGTGATTTTTAATCTGTTCTAGAAAAACGATGTGTTTTGGGATATTTGTGGAGTTAGGTGGTCCGCGAGTGTTTTTCTATTGGTTAAGTGGTCCTTGGGGTGGTATGAAAATGTTTGAGAAACACTGATCTAAAGCAGTGGTTTTCAAACTGTGGGGCTGCGACCCCTGGTGGGTTGCGGAGGTACTGCTGGGGGGGGCCCGGGGAAGATTTTTCTTATTTTTTTCTTATTTTCTCCTTTTAGCTTTGAGATGACGTTGTTTTTAACGTGTGCTATATAAATCAAATGTATTATTATTATTATTAAATTGTACACAAACACTGCTCGAAAATATCTCATTGGTCAGAGAGCTGTGGGCATAATGCTGCCTTTTGCAACATCTACTTGTGTGAGATTGGCTTTTCTGCTGTTGCTGCCATCAAAACGAAATACAGATCAAAGCTGGACATTGAGAATGAAATGAGAGTGGCAGTCTCAAAACAACTGCCCCGGTTTGAGAAGATCTGCAAGGGAAAGAAAGCACACACAAGTAATTGATAGGCTATGTGTGGAATAGGAATGGTAAAGTGATGTGATCGTTTGCAGCCTGCAGTAGAAATAGTAGTTAAGTGTTCATTAATATATTTTCCTTAATGAAATTTGAATTTAAAAATCTACTACTCAGGGAAGAAGGCCTACTAGTTTTAATTAGGCCAAATGAATTCACAGTATCTATTACAAGCACTTTTGTTAATGTGTAATCCATAATAAAATATAAAATGATAGTTGGATCTTTGTATCTCCTTATTATTAGTAGAGAAAATGTAATGTTTTTACAACAATATACAATTAATCCTACTAATATAGATGGGAACCGGGTTGGGGGGGCCCGAAAATATTTCCAATTACCCAAGGGGGGCCCGACTGAAAAAGTTTGGGAACCACTGCTCTAGAGGCTATAATATTGACCAACGGACCACGGGCAGAAACACACATATTAAGTTCATCTTGAAGT
>NW_011360474.1:0-1770 GCF_000735185.1 Notothenia coriiceps | reverse complement strand
CAGATCTTGTTCTTGAGTAAAAGTACAAGTACTCAGATCTTGTTCTTGAGTAAAAGTAGAAGTACTCAGATCTTGTACTTCAGTAAAAGTAGAAGTACTCAGATCTTGTACTTGAGTAAAAGTAGAAGTACTCAGATCTTGTTCTTGAGTAAAAGTAGAAGTACTCAGATCTTGTACTTCAGTAAAAGTAGAAGTACTCAGATATTGTTCTTGAGTAAAAGTAGAAGTACTCAGATCTTGTACTTGAGTAAAAGTAGAAGTACTCAGATCTTGTTCTTGAGTAAAAGTAGAAGTACTCAAATCTTGTACTTCAGTAAAAGTAGAAGTACTCAGATATTGTTCTTGAGTAAAAGTAGAAGTACTCAAATCTTGTACTTCAGTTAAAGTAGAAGTACTCAGATCTTGTTCTTGAGTTAAAGTAGAAGTACTCAGATCTTGTTCTTGAGTAAAAGTACAAGTACTCAGATCTCCTTCTTGAGTAAAAGTAGAAGTACTCAGGTCTTGTTCTTGAGTGAAAGTAGAAGTACTCAGGTTGTGTACTTCAGTAACAGTAGAAGAGTGTAGGAATACTCTGTTACAGTAAAAGTCCTGCATTACAAATATTCCTCAAGTAGAAAAGTACAATCATCAAGATATATTTAAAGAACCAAAAGTAAAAGTCTGAAACATATATTCTAGCATGTTGACATGAGTATATGTTATTGTGCACTGTCCCTGTTAATCAAACTAATACAGATGAATACATGCATTCAAAATGTAACAATAAACCTCTAATAAATGACATATAATGGTGTTTGAGTTCCCCATGTGTACTCTGTACTGTACACCGCCCTTATAAGGACTTCCTGTTCCTGCTCTTGATTTGGCGGGAAACGAAAACACGCTGTAAAGTGATTTAGTGCCAGCAGAAGTGACGGAGCAACAAAGGGAGTTTTGTGCATTTCTATATTTGTAGAGGCGGATGGAGTGTGAAGCACTTACTAAAACTAAACGACTTCTGGAGAGGAATCTTTTATCTGCCGCTGTGTTTATAGCTTAATGACTCGGCGTATTTAAATGCCAAATCAAACAAGAGCCGGAAATCCTGCTCAGTAGCTGACCTTGGAACAGTTACACCTGCTTATACAAACACTGGCTTTGTTCTTTAAATACAGAGTGATTATATATCTCCACTGCAGTGTTTGATGAACGTTGCTGTCTTTAGAAACTTATAATTCTCTTATAAATAATAGACCAACTGCCTCACGAGTCATAACATTTGACAAGCAAATTGAAATGTACAATGTATCTGATTGTAAAGTGGCTGCTGCAATAGCAACATCTGATTGGCAGTGGTTTGTTAACAGACAGACAGTTATTTAATTTCCCCTTTTCAATCGGAAATATTAAAATAAACCCACTCTGTCTGTTTATCACTCTGCTTGATGTAAATTAAATGTTGCTATTCAAGATAAAAAAACACAATGACTTGCAGTTTAAGGAAACACAACTTTTATTTTCCACATGCAGTATGGAGACAGAATTTCCCTTCAACTGCCTCACAGGTGTGGACCAACACCTGTAAATGTTTGACCCTCTTATTTAAGGTGTGTGTGTGTGTGTGTGTGTGTGTGTGTGTGTGTGTGTGTGTGTGTGTGTGTGTGTGTGTGTGTGTGTATATACCACAATCTACAGTAGAACATTTGCCAACCAGCTGCCATTTATGTAGGTTTAAACACACACACACACACACACACACACACACACACACACACACACACACACACACAC
>NW_011360473.1:0-3099 GCF_000735185.1 Notothenia coriiceps | reverse complement strand
AACCAACCAACATTCGATCAACCACTCAACAATCGATCAACCAACCAACCAACCAACCAACCAACCAACCAACCAACCAACCAACCCAACAACTCAACAATCGATTAATCAACCAACCAACCAACCAACCAACCAACCAACCAACCAACAACTCAACAATCGATTAATCAACCAACCCAACAACTCAACAATCGATTACTCAACCAACCAACCAACCAACCAACCAACCAACCGACCCAACAACTCAACAATCGATGAATCAACCAACCAACCAACCAACCAACCAACCAACCAACCAACCAACCAACTCAACAATCGATGAATCAACCAACCAACCAACCAACCAATCGATCAACCAACTCAACAATCGATGAATCAACCAACCAACCAACCAACCAACCAACCAACCAACCAACCAACCAACCAACCAACTCAACAATCGATGAATCAACCAACCAACCAACCAACCAACCAACCAACCAACCCACCAACCAACCAACCAACCAACCAACCAACAACCAACCAACCAACCAACTCAACAATCGATTAATCAACCAACCCAACAACTCAACAATCGATTAATCAACCAACCAACCAACCAACCAACCAACCAACTCAACAATCGATGAATCAACCAACCAACCAACCAACCAACCAACCAACCCAACAATCGATTAATCAACCAACCAACCAACCAACCAACCAACCCAACAACTCAACAATCGATGAATCAACCAACCAACCAACCAACCAACCAACCAACCCAACAACCAACCAACCAACCAACCAACCAACCAACCAACCCAACAATCGATTAATCAACCAACCAACCAACCAACCAACCAACCAACCAACCAACCAACCAACCAATCAACCAACCCAACAACTCAACAATCGATGAATCAATCAACCAACCAACCAACCAACCAACCAAACAACCCAACAACTCAACAATCGATTAATCAACCCACCAACCAACCAACCAACCAACCAACCAACCAACAGACTAACTGAACAACATCGGGCTTCATTTGCATATCTAAACATAACGTTTCAGAAAACCTGTAATATAAAACATGATTGTGTTAATGTCAGTAATGAAGTGGGGAAGTTTCATAGTGATATCTGTTTATATTCATGGGGATGGCATGTATGTTGCCTTGTCTTTTAATATGTTGCACTTCTTATTTGACTACTTTACTGCCTTCTTCTCCACTCTCTCTTTTCTGGAGTAACGCAGTACATTTCCCCGCTGTGAGAGGAATGAGGGATTTGGTTGAAACCCCCCTTTGGACTTCTGCACTCTCCAAAATCCACTTTATATTTAAAGGCATTAAATAAAACGCTGAGGGGTTATCAGTACTGGAGGGAGAGTTACCTGTCATTTACCTGACACACCTGTTGGGTTCAGACCTCTGGGGAAGTTGCTGATAAGACTCCACCCTGACGGAGACGGACAGTTAATCTTTATGACTCCATGTCAGATAACGCACTGTCGTGACGCAAATCCTCCTGAAAGTAGGATGTGCTGAATCTAATTTGGTGAGGTCGTTGATGTGGTGTCAAAACTCTAAGTTCCTGACTAGGAAAATGCACATGAACGCCTCCTACAGTCACAACAACTACTCAGATATCAACGTGCTGTTTGAAGGCTGAGCAACGACGTCTTCTTTGTAGAGTCCATGTTGTTTCCATATTATAAACAAAACATTTTATTGGCTCAATTATTCATCCAACCAGCCAATCAACTAATTAGTCAATCAACCAGCTGATCAATTAACCAACCAACCACCGTCAGAGCAATAACATCGTCTTTCTAGCGTCCATGTTGTTTATAAGTTGGATGAAGGCCTTCCCAATCAGAGGAGCACCTGAATGCACCATTGGTTTTCCCTCCATTCTTTAAATGCAGTAAAGCCTCCATTCTCAACTTGTGCTTGAATACAAGTATATTAAACAAGTATAGGTATTTTACTTGTGAGTATTTCTTAACTAAAGTATTACTTTTGTATTAAATTAAAACATCTGAGTACTTCTTCCACCTCTGTGTTCATGCTTGTTTTAATATGATAGAGTTATTAACAAATGTTTGGATAAATATATTTAACAATTCAAGAAACATAATGAAGGTTTCAACTTGAAAAGAGAGACGGATGTAATCCAACAGTTCACTCTGACCTTAAAATTATCTAAACCACGGTTTGGGAAGTAGAATAAAGTTTAACACTCATTATCACCAAACAGCCCGAAGAGGCATTCAGGGCAGAGCTGATAAAGTTGGACATTTGGACTCCAATACAGGTGTGTCTCTTTTCTTTCAGTGAACAAACACCCTTGCAACTATAATGAAGCACACACACACACACACACACACACACACACACACACACACACACACACACACACACACACACACACACACACACACACACACACACACACACACACACGACGTCTGAGCAGAGAGTGAGAAAGACAAACAAAGTGGCCACATGCTCGTTGTGTGTTTTTCTTGTGTGCTGTGATACTGTAAAACTCCATCTTGATCTGCTTTGGGTTTAGACATGTTATTGTGACAACATTATTTCTGAGTAGAGATGCACCGAATGTGATTTTCTTGTAGGAAATTAAAGTAACAATGTGCAGCAAAAAGAAAAATAGAATGGGATTAAAATATGTATATAAACAAAACAAGTTAAAAGCTAAAGTGTGCAAAAATACAATAATTACTGCAAATAAGTAGTTAAGGTAATAATATGGGATACAACTGTGTGTATAAATACAAGACGTCTTTTTAGACGTTAAAAATGTGCATTGAATAGAAATATGTATACAAACATAAGAAGTTAAAACAAATGTGCAATATAAAAAAAAGCATTAAAATGTTTATATAAAAATAAGGTTAAAGCAAAAATATGCAAAACAAATATTAATATAAATAAGTGAAAGAAAGAATTGGCAATAATAAAAAAAAAATATATATATATAAACATAAGAGGTTAAAACAAATTTGCAATGAAAACATATATATTCATATAATGATTAAAAGTAGGGGTTAACCTGCACATCGTACGATAAATAACATTACATGTCACTTAT
>NW_011360472.1:0-1857 GCF_000735185.1 Notothenia coriiceps | reverse complement strand
ACTTGGATTTGGAAATTGAACACGTCCATATTGCGAGTTCCGAGGACATTTTACATAATTGTGCAGCCTTCTAGGAAACTCTCGTTGTACAGCTCAAAATAAACAGTGCTTACTGTTCGTAGGAGGCTGAAAAGTGTCTGAGTGTCCCTCCCATCATGCACTGCACCTCCAACACGGCCATCAGAAGGTGCATTTCATCACTTTGAACCTCCGTCACTGAGCACCTGTTCCACTTATAGCATGTTTTTCTGCAGCAGAACCACACACCCCTAGACCCTGAGCCCCCTCCACACCCCCTCCTCTCCGTCTTCACTTGTGATGGATTGGAGGCGGGTATCGGGCGCTCCCGTGTTCCCGTTATTTCATCACCTCTCCCTCTAAAGGTCACGTTTGATTGGCAGGCGGATTATTGATGAGGCTGCCCGGTGAACCAATCAGTCATATCTGTCATATTGAATATGGGGAAATGTCAATAGCTCCTGGGATCCGCTCTCCTCGTTTAATTAGCGCTATAAAAGAATCCACGCCGCCTCCTCTAATTCTTTTTATTGTTTTATTTCATTCAGTTTGATTTCTCCGTCCTTTTATCGCCTTAATATTCTAATTCTGCGTGTTCTTTATCTCCCAAGGCATCCTTTTACACCCCGGTTTTCTCCTTGGGGGGTCGATATCCGTCTGATCTGGGGTCAGCGACAGAATCAGGCCGCTGTAATAAGATTATCATTTTGAACGGGGGGGATATGCCACGATCAATTTGTGGATCTGTGAGCCGACGAGAGTTTGATCCCCTCGTCAAAAAAATTCTAATCGGCCGCATTCATATCCATAATTAATGATGATTTGACCGATGAAATGTCAAAGCTGTCTTCTGTTCGCTCTCTCTTCTTCTCTGTCCTTTAGCGATGGGCAAATATTTTGGATCCCTTTATGCATCTGAGGAATGGGAGTCCATGTGGGGAATCTGATCTAATGATTTAATTACATGTGGACAGTCTTTATCTTCCTGTTCCTTCATTACAGATTTGTAACGTTCAAATTTAAGCTATTTTCAAGATGTTGTATTTGATGGCATTACCTTTCCAATTAATAGGTGATAAATGTTAAAAAGGCCTTATTGTGCTTTTTGGGTTGTCCTTCCCTGTAGTGTGTAAATGGTCTGCAAAGGCTAAAATATCAAAGTTCAGAACCATGAGGACATCACTATGTAACACTCGCCAACACATTGTACATGATAGGCTAAGGGGGCGGGACATCTCTAAGCTGGTTGACCAATCACAACAGAGCCGGCCAATCAGAGCAGACTGGGCTCTGGTTTCAGACAGAGGGTGAAAAGAGGTGCTGCAGCACTGAGAAAAATAAAGAGCTTTTTGAACATTAAAGCGTGGAGACATGTAGAGACACTACATACTGATATACACCTGAACATCAGCAGGAGAGAACTCTTTAAAGTAGAGACACTACATACTGATATACACCTGAACCTCAGCAGGAGAGGACTCTTTAAAGTAGAGACTACATACTGATATACACCTGAACATCAGCAGGAGAGGACTCTTTAAAGTAGAGACACTACATACTGATATACACCTGAACATCAGCAGGAGAGGACTCTTTAAAGTAGAGACACTACATACTGATATACACCTGAACATCAGCAGGAGAGGACTCTTTAAAGTAGAGAAACTACATACTGATATACACCTGAACATCAGCAGGAGAGGACTCTTTAAAGTAGAGACACTACATACTGATATACACCTGAACTTCAGCAGGAGAGGACTCTTTAAAGTAGAGACACTACATACTGATATACACCTGAACATCAGCAGGAGAGGACTCTTTAAAGTAGAGACACTA
>NW_011360471.1:0-3575 GCF_000735185.1 Notothenia coriiceps | reverse complement strand
GATGATGTGTAACTTGATCCCTGATGATGTGTAACATGATCCCTGATGATGATGTGTAACTTGATCCCTGATGATGTGTAACTTGATCCCTGATGATGATGTGTAACATGATCCCTGATGATGATGTGTAACATGATCCCTGATGATGATGTGTAACTTGATCCCTGATGATGTGTAACATGATCCCTGATGATGTGTAACATGATCCCTGATGATGATGATGTGTTAACTTGATCCCTGATGATGATGATGATGTGTAACATGATCCCTGATGATGTGTAACATGATCCCTGCTGATGATGATGTGTAACTTGATCCCTGATGATGATGTGTAACAGGGCTGAAACAGAGGGGATTATGGGTAATGCTGCAATGATCTGTTTGGTGTTTCAGCCAATCAGAGACAGGCTCTGGATATACCTGACCTGGGAATTATTGATGAAGAGGAGGATGATAGGAGACCTTTAAGTACATGTTTGAATGCAGGACTTGTGCTTGTAATGGAGTGTTTTCACCGTGCTACTTCCAGCTCAGAAACTCAGATTTGTCCAATAAATCAAATAAGTGTTAACGACTAAGAACTTTCCAAACATTTGTGAGTAATACCAAAAGACGAGATATGTTACATCTTCTTCATTTTTAGATGTCTGTGATGACCCACTGAAGCAACAGTTACGTTGGTATAAGACAAATATTTCTCATCTCGATTTCAGTTGTCTTCTTTTCTGTTGTGAAAATTTAATCGACTAATGGTCCTTTTCCAGAACACAAGAGGTATCTTGTCTCGTCACGTTATCGATATGATATTCTGTAATAGCCTGTAAAGAACACAAAGTAAAGCAGCACATTTAAGAATCTGGAACCAGAGATTGTGTTATGTGCATGTTGAACCGAATAGTTGCTGATTCATTCTTTTAATCGACTAATCACGCTTCTCCTCTCAGGGCGACGCCGCTGGAGGTTCAGAGTAAAACCCTTTTTTATTCCTGAGTGGATTTATGGACCTCGATGATGGATCGTCGGCCATGACTATCCTCTCTTCTCCTCAACGTCCAACATGAAGCTCCTCCTGTTCCTGCTCTTTCTTCCCGTCCTCCTCTCGTACTCCTTTTCGTTGTCCGACGATGGAAAATACGAGCGTTCGGCGACTCCTGGCTCTGCCTCTCGCCTCGTCGCTCGAATGGACGGAGACATCATCATTGGCGCTTTGTTCTCCGTGCACCACCAGCCGTCGGCTGAGAAAGTGGCGGAGAGGAAATGTGGAGAAGTTCGAGAACAATACGGTATCCAGCGAGTGGAGGCCATGTTTCACGCTTTGGACCGGATTAATGCGGATCCAAACCTGCTTCCCAACATCTCGCTGGGATGTGAGATCAGGGATTCGTGCTGGCATTCATCGGTGGCGTTGGAACAAAGTATTGAGTTTATCCGTGACTCGTTGATTTCCATTCGGGATGAAAACGAAGGGGCTCGTTGGTGCATCGAAGGATCGCCGTCCTCTCAGCCGCCGCCCACTAAGAAACCCATCGCAGGTGTCAAAGTCAACTTTATTTCAATCTTTCAGTTCGTGTGTACAGACAGAGAGATCGAAATACTGTTTCCCACAGTTAGAAAACTCTCCCTGGTCCCTGGCTTGAGCTTGAGTCTCAGGATCCATGTATCTGTGATCCTCTCCAGAATGGAAGTAGTCATCACATACAGAGCATCAACTAGTTCCTGAACAGTGTCCTTCACATGCTGATATCCAAGAGAGGGAGTTCCACAGTCACAAGATGGAGGAATAGAAAGCAGTATTCAATGTTTACTTCAGATTAGCTCCACGTCAGAAATGATCATGCTTGTCATATGTCTCTCTCCATAGAGGCTGAATCATCATGTTAATCACATAGCTATCATATGCCTCAAACAGTCCTGATGCTCTTCTAGGTAATCACACATCCTGTCATGTTCACAGCTACAGTTGATACCTTTGTTAGCATGCTGCTCTCATGTTGGAAGAGGACATTCAGGATGTTCCCAACTAAAGACAAGCAGATAGAGGAGAAAGGATAAGAGAGAACAATACAATGCAACCAACACACGTTACTACATACATGTCACATTTAGCACGTCGCAATGAAAACAGAAAGGAAAACTAAATAACAGTCCCTTCCATATCTTTTAGGTGTCATCGGGCCTGGTTCCAGCTCTGTGGCGATCCAGGTCCAGAACCTCCTTCAGCTGTTCAACATCCCTCAGATCGCCTACTCTGCCACGAGCATCGATCTGAGCGACAAGACGCTGTTCAAGTACTTCCTGCGGGTCGTCCCCTCCGACACGCTGCAGGCCCGCGCGCTGATCGACATCGTGAAGCGCTACAACTGGACCTACGTCTCTGCCGTTCACACAGAGGGTAAGAGGGGGTATCACCTTTTAATAGTTTGTCTGTCTGACCATCATTATTAGGTTAAACAAAGTATATAAAAGTATATCAAAAAATATAAGTCCAAAGAAATCTAATCCCCAAAAAATCTAAATCTCACACGAATCTAAAGACGTCCATCCCACATTTATTTAAATTAAACTATAAATTGATTGATCATCGATGTCTGAACATGTGCTTTTTAAATAAACGTACCTTACCTTTAACTCTTTGTGACCCTGCTGTGTCTGCAGGAAACTACGGGGAGAGCGGCATGGAGGTTTTTAAAGAGCTGGCGTCTCAGGACGGACTCTGCATCGCTCACTCTGATAAGATCTACAGTAACGCCGGGGAGAAGCAGTTCGACCGGCTGCTGAGGAAGCTGAGAGAACGTCTCCCCAAAGCGCGGGTGGTGGTGTGTTTCTGCGAGGGAATGACGGTTCGAGGCCTGCTGGCGGCCATGAGGAGGCTCGGGGTCGCAGGGGAGTTCCTGCTCATCGGCAGGTACGAGATGATGAAATATATCGGTCTTTTTCACCACATTTTGAAATGTTTCTCAGAAGTATTACTTTTTTCAGAAATGATTTTATTCTTTAAATGTTGACTTTTCTTAGAATTACATTTATTTTTGTCCATGTTTAACACTCCCGCCAAGTTTCATTAAGATCAGTCCAGGAGCTTTTCTGTAATCCTTCAGACAATCAGACAAAAAAACGTGAACACACAAATGGCATTTTCCTTCAAATTACACAAATTGGGTGATTTGTTTTATCCTGTAGTTTCCTTAAAGGGGACCTATCATGCAAAAGTCACTTGTTGATGTCTTCTCTCAACATGTGTCCCCGGTGTGTCCCCGGTGTGTCCCTGGTGTGTCCCCGGTGTGTCCCTGGTGTGTCCCTGGTGTGTCCCCGGTGTGTCCCCGGTGTGTCCCCGGTGTGTCCCTGGTGTGTCCCCGGTGTGTCCCTGGTGTGTCCCTGGTGTGTCCCCGGTGTGTCCCTGGTGTGTCCCTGGTGTGTCCCTGGTGTGTCCCCGGTGTGTCCCTGGTGTGTCCCCGGTGTGTCCCTGGTGTGTCCCCGGTGTGTCCCCGATGTGTCCCCTGTGTGTCCCCGGTGTGTCCCCGGTGTGTCCCCGGTGTGTCCCCGGTGTGTCCCTGGTGTGTCCCTGGTGTGTCCCC
>NW_011360470.1:0-2198 GCF_000735185.1 Notothenia coriiceps | reverse complement strand
TCGTTTTTTTATCTACTAAACATATGATAATGCTCTCAATCTGTATTTATTTACAGAGCACATTTAAAACAAACTCGGTTGACCAAAGTGCTGCATCGGGAACTAATATAAAATAACACAATTGGAGTAAAATAATAAAACAATAATTGAAAAACAAGATAAAAATCACAATAACTAGAGATATATAAAAACAGACAAATATCAAAATGTTGTGTTCAGCTAATAATCAATTCATCAACAGGGCTGCACAATTAATCAAAGTATCAACATAGCAACATTTCATTTCATTTCAAACCTTTATTTAGACAGATTGGTCCCTTGAGATCATCGATCTCATTTACAAGGGAGACCTGCATCATTTAGTTCCACATGAAACATAAAAACAACATACAAACAAACAACAGAGGATATCATATTTACATATTCAACATGTACAAATACCCAGAGTGTCAGAAAGCATTTCATTTAGACGTGCCTTAAATACATTCAGAGAAATAAAAATGCTCAATTTCAATTTTGCCGGTAGACTGTTCCAAGCAAGTGGAGCTGCGCACATAGAAGCTATGGACTATGTGTGCAGGAAGCATCATATTGGGAAAAGGCTAAATATGTTCCTATTTCAGTAAAAAAAACATTTGCTATTAGTTTTTTTTTTTCCTAAATGTGAAGCCCTTCTCATCAACTCAGCCAGACTCCATTGACAGAAACGGTTCCATCTCTCAGACCATTTACATGATGCACACACACCTATTCAAAGCAGAATAGGTCCTCTTTAATTTGAGTCTTTCAAAATGTAAACTAAGAACAAGCTTTCCCCGAAGGATGTGAGAACAGGAAGCGTCTAACTCGGGACCTTCATCAATCTGCACGGAAAACGTCAAACAAAAGAAATCTAAATCTGAGGAAAAAGCCAGAAAGATCAGTTCAGTGGAAAAAAGTAAGAAATCTGAAAACGAATCTAATTTCTGAGAAAGAAGTCAAGATCTGTGAGAACACTTTAAAACTGGGAAAATGGTACAAATCTGAAAAAAAGTCTAAATCTGAGAAAGAAGTCAGAGTCTGGGAAAGAGACAGAATCCTCAGAAAAGAATCAAAATCTGAGAAAAAGACACCGTCGGAGTAAAAAGTCAGAAATATGAAATCTGAGAGAGAAGTCAGAAATATTAATTCGGAAAAATAAGTAAATCAAAGCGATAAAAGACCCCCACCATGCAAACACAAATGACGCATTGACTTCATCTGTAAGTCAGTAATCAGGGATCTGCTCCAACTAAAGTCCTCGTTATGATTTCTGTCTGATCCACGCGGTCGGAAACATCTTCCCCTCCAAGTCCTCCAGTCAGCGGCTCAGAATCTGAATCTGCACGGAGAACGTCAAACAGAAAAACAAGTTTGAAATGACCAAGACCAAATCAAGACCGTTGAAGCAAGGCTCTTATCAGATAATAATATTAAAGCTTTATTTATGTAGCGCTTGTCATACCCCACTTGCAGCTCAAAGAGATTTACAAAATAACACCGAGTTCAAAACAAACAAGAAATTCCCCTCAGATGATTTGTTAAGAACTTTAAAAGGTGCATGCAGTGAAATATAACATCTGATCAGGTTAACAGACACAAGGAGGTCAAAGGTGTAAATAATGGTTCCTCTCTGACAGATGAGACACAAGACGACTGAGTGGATGCAACAATATCAAATATAAAACCCCATAAAACAAAGTGAACGTAGAGATAGAGACCTATAAAATAAATAAACAATATAAAGATGGGTACATAATAAAGGGGGTCGGAGAATCGGAGCAGCGGGAGCGGTACTGCAGTGGCTTTACCGCACCGTGTGACGAAAAGGGAGCTGAGCCAGAAGGCAAAGCTCTCTGTCTACCGGGCCATTTCCCTTCCTACCCTCACCTATGGTCCTGAAGGATGGGTCAGGACCGAAAGAACGAGATCGCGGGTACAAGCGGCCGAGATGGGTTTTCTCCGCAGGGTGGCTGGTGTCTCCCTTAGGGATAAGGTGAGAAGTTCAGTCATCCGGGAGGGACTCGGAGTTGAACCGCTCCTCCTTCGCGTCAAAAGGAGCCAGTTGAGGTGGTTCGGGCACCTAGTTAGGATGCCACCTAGTTAGGATGCCACCTGGGCGCCTCCCTAGGGAGGTGTTCCAGGCACGTCCAGCTGGGAAGAAACCAAGGGGTAGACCT
>NW_011360469.1:11449-27897 GCF_000735185.1 Notothenia coriiceps | reverse complement strand
CACACACACACACACACACACACACACACACAATTTGACACATTTCCCGCTCGTATATGCCCATCCCCCCACATGGATCGCACCTGGCCCACGCAATACATACTCAGTGTCTATACTGCAGTTGTTCATGTATACCAGTAGTCTGATACAATGTTTGCAGTTTGAAAGGGTGTTCAATGAAATGTGGTGATGATTAATGGTTTTTGTGTTTGTGTAATAGCAGTTAAAACAGGACCGGTCAAATTTGACCGCGAACACCAAAGTAAGGGAGGGGGAAACGAAGACAATAGAACCGTTCATTTGCATAATTAAAAAAAAAATTCCAGGTTGAGCATTAATTTTTTGTGGACCAAGTAATTTTTGTATGAATAACAAGACAACAGTATTAAATACACTAATGAGGTATCAATGAAATATCATATTATTAGGATATTGGTTCAAAGTACAAAAACCCACATTTCTTGTGTAGTCCAGATCTCCTTTAAAAATAAATATGGCATAAATAAATAAATACTTACCTAAGTTACAGATAAAAATTGTGGTTGCAATAAATGTTTTCTGCTTAAATCCCAAAAGAAGTCGACAATATCCTCTTCTGATTTATTCTGAACAAACTGCTAATGCTATTTTTACAGTTGTTACAATCATCATTTCATGTTTACCAAAGCATTTTTCCTCAGAAATATCACATATAATAACAGATAACCATCAGATGGCAGACAAAGTAATAAAACACCCCATTAAAAATCAGCGACGTGCGGTCAGGGGAGGCAGGGGAGGCTCACTCCAATGTAACGGAAAAACAACTAAAGAAAAACTAAATAGTAATAATAATAATAAAATGTCTCCACTGATCTGTGTTGTAAGTTGATTTATGTATGATTCCAATCGCTTTTTAAAGTCAAAATCAGCAAATTTGCCGAGCTCCGCTACAACTACGGGTAGCGATGAGAAGTGAGGCAGGGACGAGCTCTGCCTCTCGTAAGCCCACAGTAACTTGCTGGAGCACGGGCACTAATTTAACGCGGGCACTTATTTTGTGAGCGCGTCTTCAAGCCAGTTACTGTGGGGTAAGGTGAGGCACAGATGAGCTCTGCTTCACCTCAGAATGCGTCACCCCACAGAAACTGGCTGGACGCGGGGGCCATAAGCGCATGCCTGTTACCATCTCACTGTATGTCACCAATGTAATGTTTGTCGATCCCTTTATTACATTTATCCTCGCCATCCATAGTCTCTAAATAACTTTTTTCATATATATATGATATTTAGGCTCGCGCTGGTCTCATCATACAACGGCAATGAAAAAAGCACCAGGGGAGGCAGCCATAACCTCTGCCGCACTGAAGGGGGCGCACATGAGCCCACAGGTTCTTGTTGCTACTGTTATTCTAAGCAGAGACGGATAGACACAAACAACAAGCTAGACTTTTCAAATTACAGGAAGATAAGGAGGACTTTTACAAAAAAGCAATAGAGATTGTTGTCCAGAAGGATAGCATGAACTTCATCTTCAAGTCAAGGTAAGACCACAATTGTAATGAAAATGGGATCTTACTAAGAAAGAACAATCCAATATTTAGATGTTGGGTATCCTTTTGTTGAACGGTCTGTTTAAAATGAATTGAAGCATCAGACTAAAAAAGCTTTTGAAAATAGCCGAATATTTCGATTAAGGTCAAAATATAATATTTGTAAATCTGACTCTGAAAGAGTCAGTGCCTCACCAGCCATGAACCTCACCGCACGTCACTGTTAAAAATACATCATTCATAAAGCTCAGGCTTTGATTCAGACACATTGTCATAAAATAAGCTAAATGCTAGTAATGTGTTTACATCCCTATGCTATTTCAAAACATTTATTCCTTTCTCCTCCCGCAGATACAGATTAGTTTCTCTGTGATCTTCTACCAACCACTGTGAGCTCAATGGGGCTTAGCCATGTCTGCCAAGCTTAAGAAGATGTTGAAAAAAGCGAGGAAAAACTGATTTTTCTTACAATGGCATTGGGTTTTTGTTCCAAGCAGAAGGAGCACCCCAGGAGTGAAAAACCTTAAGATTACTCTTAAAGTGTCTCAATGTCCTTGTGTGGGAGCGGGTTAGTACTATTTTCATGGCGAGTTCTCCAGGAGGAGATTAGGCGTCCTGCTCTTCCTACCACCTCCAACAGGACCTTGGTAAAACTGGAGTCAAATCTCAATCAGTCCTGCCTGGAAATAGTTGGGGAGGGAAGGAAATCAATGCCAGGCCCAGTTCCCTTAACACCTCGGAGGTTTTTCATTTGATCTCTATCACTTCTTATTAACTTCAAAATATGTTTCAGAGCAATATGAAACAGAGGCACAGAGGTGTCTCAATGTCGGCTGCATTTAAAGGAGGTTCAAAATATCCTCAATCATGCGCCATTACCATCTCTGCTTTGTCTTCCTCTTTTCTTCTTCAGTGGTTTTTAAGATGTCACATCACATTGTTGTTCCACAATCTATAATGCTACTGTCAGGCGTGACACTGCCATCAGTCAGTTTGGCTCCATAAGCATATCATCAACATCACAAAGATGCTGTGAGAGGAATCCTGCTGAGAGGAGGAAGTGATGCTGCTGAACAGAAAAACAGATGTCACAAAAGTGCTATCCAGCTGTGACAAGAAGATAAACAGCTGGTAAACAGAGCTTGTGTATGTGAATTAAGACTTTGGTGAGAACAAGATATTTTTAGTGACAGGAATTTCAGTTAGCATGTGGTCCTGTGTGCTATGTTGGAAACACACACACATTGATCATTATAACATCAAATAATAACACCATATACCATACCAACACGTTCTCACTCCCAACCCGTCACGTGTTGACGGTCGGTCAGGGCCCCTCCCCGTCACTCTATTACACAGTTGAAGTGGCTTCACAACACACACACTAGGGTGAAACTAATCCTGTTACATTGTCTGGAAATGTGTCTACTCTAGCGTACTGTAACCTTGATTTTGCTGGGAAAGAATGACAAAATCTGTGTTTTTCAGCCTTTTTTCTCTTGTTGTCCCTTTATTTTATCTACAAGTGGCATGCTGTTCTCGTCACTGGGCATCCTTATCAGTGCCGCCCAGAGCCCCACCCCTCCATGGCCGGGGAGCAAGTGCACTGGATGATTGCACACACACATACAGAACAAATGCAAACACACCAACTCGGCTAACGTGGTTTTATTCGTGTGAGAGGCTGAGGGTTGAAATAAGGTGCTGGGAAGATTTGTAGCTTAAGGCTTTGTCCCAATTCTCACCTCAACCCTTCCCCTTATTTCATTATCACCCGCAGCTGCACAAAAAAGTAACAGAAACAGAGTCTCAAAAGGTCATGATGAAATGACTCCATCCAGGAGAACTCACAACCTGTGCACATCATCCACCTCAGGAAGCAAAACTAGATGAACAAAGAACATTCTAAAAATAGTCTATTTGGCAGTAGGTTAAAGAAATCTCTTCACTACTACAACATTCAGTTGTATTTCATGAAGAAAGAAGACAACATAATTATGGAAGTCATTCAGATTAATGCGATAAGTAACAATACAATAAAACAATATATTGGTATTTGGTAGTAAGAACCAATGCTAGCAATACGTTTAAAAGGCTAATTCTAGATAATGTATAGCCAATTTAAGGGCTTTCATCAACAGACATGAATGTCATTTTTCCAGGTGATATGTTATTATTACGGACGGCTTACTGTTGTTTCTAAACACATTGGCAAACATCTATAGTAAAATTTACGATTAAGGAAAAGCCGACAATTAAAGACTATCTATAAAGCTTAAATTATACAATGTGCTTTAATATTATCTATTTTTCGTTTATGTTTGTGTTTTTATCCTAAAGACGTCTCTCACCAGAGAGAGCACGTTGCAGCATTGTGTGCATGATGTCATTTACTGATTTCTTGCACTTTGGAAAAGGAGTTGGATTTCTGATGCATAGAGCATGGATCACACTTTTAGTTTTATTGAAGAATCTAATTGTATATTGCATTACCATCCTTTGCCTTGATCTGTTCATAAGATGTTATGAAAAGCCGTTCATGCTGTAATTGATTCAACTTATTTCAAAGAAAGCGGAAACAAGGTGTTGAGAGTTGTGAACACCACATACACACAGCCTACAGTAACTTGCTTTTATTTGGGTGTATCTTGTTGGTGTATACATGTATTACATTTCGGGCTAAAGTGAGCAGCAATGCCGCCATGTCTTTTCGTATTTCAGCATGGAAAAACTTGACATGTGGGAGTCAGCTCTGTCACCTCTGGCACAGACCTCTTGATCCTCCATCCTCTGACTGACAGCTCCCATCTGTGGGGAGACAGAGAGACAGAGTAATGTATGTGGCACACAACAACAATACAGTATATAGTCAGGGTTATTGTGGTAGTTTTAGATGTATTTTGTGATCCTATACTGAACATTATATGTGATATAAATATTATAAAAGTAAGACATTTTCAACTTTTAATATATAAAGTAAACAAATAAGTTAAGTAGAAGATTAGGAAGTACAGTAGGAACCAGTGAATGCTTGTCAAGTCTTAGCCCATTGTTTGTACTTAATCAATAAACTTTCCAACTATGTGCTGACAATACACACACACCTTGATCAACTTGTTGGAGAAAATAAAGGGAATGAAGCACTCAAACAAACCAAGAGTAATTCAATAAGAATTAAAAAAAACATAACAAGATTAAAAACAAGCTACATAGCTGTATCCTGATTTACTATGCTAATTCTCCTATCCCATCATCCATCACACACATTTGTTTACGTGTTGTATCTTTAAACGTGTTTCAAAGTTGGTAAACCTCAAGTGTTCATCATGCCTTTTTGGTCATGTTAAAAGTTAGCTCATTATCTTTTCTTGCTGAAATCTTCAACATAACATGTTAACATATAATGATCTGGATTTTCGGTTTTGGACTTTGTGATATATTGCAAAATAAAAGAGTTATAAGTCCCTGTTTCAAAAGCACATTTCCCCTAAGTGCATTGCAATCAATTCCCGTATATTAGGAGAGTTAACTTAATCCAAGTTAACTTAATCAATCAGTCATAAAACCGACATATATTAAAGTAATTGTGAATGGAGAATGACGAAGAGATGAAAGTTGTTTAAATTGGAATGGGTGATAAAGTTTGAGATCTTCTTTCATCCCGACTACTGATATAACTTGTTTAAAAGACGATTTCTTTTTTTTTTTATGATTTGATTGAGGATCAGATTGGGCAGTTGCAGGAATAAAGAGCAATTACTTTTTAAAGGCAGTCCATTAAAATTGTAGATCCTGCTAAGATATGAGAGACTTTGACTTGCAAATTAGGAATATAACATTTTATTATAACCTTCACAGCATATTGTCTACATGTCCTGTCACAGTTGATATAAAAGAGTTGCGAAACACTTTTTAACATGTGCGTAAAGGTACCAAGGCTCAGCATTGAAACCAAGGTCTGTGCAGAGTCGGTGCTGCGTATCCTTGATAGATGTTAGATAACAGAAAGTCTTCCTGCTGCTGCACCTGCTTATCCTCGGGATGTGTAAAATGACCTTTATGTGACATTCTTGTAGAAAACATGGGTTACTAAAAGATCAACGGAAAGTTGACCAGCAGTATTTTTTAACACCCTTTCACCTAGATGTCAAGGAGGCTTTAATGAGAGTATAACTCCTTGTACCTGCCAGCAGCCCTCACTACCAGCTGTACTGCAGATCTCCCAAAAGGAAGGTCAAGAGATTGTTGATCCTCAATACAAAGGATTAGAAAATAATGGGTTTTGAATTGCAAGTGAAATGAATTAAATGTAATGGCCCAGAACGTGATATATAAGACATTTGCAAAAGCTTACGTGACTTGAAATGTATTCCAGCAATCAGAAAACAACATACGGCAACCTACATCAGTAAAGGTTGATTCCACACAACCAGCAATTAAAGTAAATGTCAAACCCACAGAGAAGTAGCTGGGTTAGCATCCTCAGCTGTGGATTCTAAGTAGTGGAAGAGCAGCATGGTTGGTTAATGGCATTCATGGCATTAAGAGCTGGATAATCTATTCTCATGTAAACTACAATCATTAGCATACTCAGCTAACTAGTTCATGAAAAAAGTGTGAACCATAGAAACACTTTGTTTGTGGAGATACAATTAGATAGATCTACTGGTGAGGTTGCCAATTTATTTTGGCTAGTCACACCAAAATCACACAAACAATAAACTACAATAACGACAACTTGTTCTTAAGTAAATTAAAATCTAACCTGAGTTAGGCCACACAGGGGTTGGGTTTGTACTCAACAAAATGCAGAGTGAATTCCGTTAAAAAAGTTTGCAAGTCATTTCTGTTGCAAATACTTCAAGATAAACCTTTCCTCCTTTCTTTTCTAATGAAATGACATGCTCTGCCACTGAGAAAGATTAAGTGTTAAATCTGAGATATCAGTAAAATGCACACGCCACAATCCCCGAACCCCAACGCCTGATTCCAATTTAATATCAAGTGAAGCAGACATGGGGGTATGCTTGATTTGTCTTACACCCTCAACCTAACACCGACACCTAATCTTTTTATACTAGTGTGAAACCGTCGGAGAAAAGACGTGCAGATGGAAACAATGTGCTCACTTAAAACACAAGAATTTATCATTTATTTCATTTCTGCAGAGTTTGACGGACATAAACACTCCACACAGGGGAAAAACATATTAAATGGTTTGTTGAGGGTTTATTAAGTAAATTACATTTTAAATTAATAGATACAAACCTGCACTCAAAAATGAAAACATTAACTTAATACAATTTATTTTGTCAACAAGTTCCATGAAATTGTAATAGTGTTAGTTCATCCTCTGTAACTTGAACTTGAATGAACTATAACAGGAATACATAATTATAATTTGATCAACATGAGATATTTAAGCTTACCTAAATGAAGTCAGATATGTTATATGGACTCATAGAATATATATATAGAAGTTACTCATTTACTTGTTCCAAATATTAAACTTTTTCAGTCCAAACTCATCTACTCATATAATATGCATGCAAGTTGTAAGGGAAGAAAGTTATGTCTCATTGAACTGCAAACACTCTTCAATCAAAGCAGTTTAATTATTGGCCAGGTGCGCTATCTAGAATAATGTTCATTAACTACATTTCCTAACCTTTATTTTTGCCTTTAGGCACATTACTCACATGATTTTGGTGTGTGTGACCTACCTTGAGAGCCAACTGTTCGTCAAAATAATGGCGACTTCTAGAGGCTAGTGGTAAGCCCCCAGTACAGCGCTTGGCTTTGAAGAACATTTTGCGGGAGTGGCAAAAACATGAAATTACAACTATCCGGTTGAGGTAAATCTACATCCCAGTACTTATCAGCCCTTTTCAATGCTATTAGTTCCTCAATTGTCCGGAAGCAAGGGGCCTGGGTTAAAAGAAAATGGTTTGCAGGCTTTGTCGATGGGGACGAATACAGAAAGATCTGTGTCATTTTAAATCTGTCTTCTTTCACAACAGTTTCCGCGAATGTTTTCTTGGAGGATTCTTTGTAAGAAACACCTGGGTGAGTTATGTCAGAAATCACTGTCACTGTTTTAAAGGTTGCAATTATTGGAAAGGCTTACCATCAAAATATATCCAAGTGTAAAGAGTATGTACTGTACCTGACCATTGTTGATTTGAAATGCCTCATCAAGAATTTGATATTGATAATCTGGTTTATACCTTTCAATATAACTCCAACTCAGAAAACTTCAAAGGGCTCTTTTTTAAGGACTTTAAAGGTCCCATGTCTTGGCCATTTCTACTGATCATAATTCCATTGTTAAAGTATACAAGAATAGATTTACATTGTTCAATGTTCCAAACTCACATTGGTTTCTCATACAGCATCTCTGTATAGTATGTGTATTCACTCTCTGTCCTACACATCAGTGATTATGTGGACCAATGGGTCTATTTGGGTATGGGCACGTCACTGTACCCAGGAAGAAAAAGAGAAATCTCCAACGAGCCGTTCTGGGGCAGCATAGACAGGTCTTTTCTGTGTTAGAGTTTTACTCACTACAGTGTGTACTTTGAGGGTTTGTGACTCTGCATAAAAAAAGCTACATAACACACAAGGGGACAGGTAATAACCGGAAAAGCATGACATGGGACCTTTAATACCTGAAAAAGCAGTATTGTCTTCCTCTCTGTGTACAAGTGATTGACACTTGCAATATCCAGTCCACAATCATTTATTTTGCATGTTGTTTGCTTCAAATGAATCACACTCTGAGAAGTGCTGTATTTTGATGTATGGTGGAGGAAATGGTGTATGACAGATGAGTCAGGGAACTCACCAATTTCCTCCCAAATAATGACGTCTGATGTTCACTGGTGCTTTTTCCTTTCTGTACGTCGGGGCAACAATCAATAGCTCCCTCTTGTTCTCACTTTCCCCCTCACCTTCCCTTTGCCCCTACTTCTCCCTCCCCGTGTGTCTGTGCATTCTCTTTTCAATCTCTCCGACTTTATTGAGCTCTCTTTTCTCATTCTTTTGTGTTTTACCTAGCTCGTCTCCTACTCTTTCTCTCTCTGTCTCCTGCTCTCCCCTCGCTCTGTCATCCTTGACTCTCTGCGGCACATATCTGTGTATAACTGATGATAATGGACTCTGCTCCCTGATGTGGGAATTCTGCAATCAGCCACTCTGCATGACAAATGCGTTGATGGCCTTAATTTTCTCAGACTTCAATGCCCCTAAAGATCATCAACAGTGAGACAGAGCACACAAATAAACACTGATGGCAAAGAAAGAGTGATTCATTCTTCCTGCAATATTGTACTACAATGATCTCCTGGTGATTCAAAAAAAATCCAGCTTCTGGCCATCACACTATGTCTTCCTGTCTGGATTTCGTCCTGTAAGATACTGTTATCCACGAGAAATAGTTGATTTTGTCACTGCATGATGACACATTTCAGTGTTATTTTATCCTCCAAGCATCAGTCATTAATATGTATCCTGCAGATACTTTTGGGGTGACTCATGCATTCAGGGAAAGCATATGAATTTATCAGGCACTGATATTTCCGAAGTTGTATTCATCTTTGGCATATGCACAGAAGCTTCCTGTCATCTAGAGAAGCTCATTATGCACCGTAAAAAAACGGAGTAAACAAAGTGATGCAATAACCAAACATAGAGAATTATCCCTCACCTACGATAATGAATGGTTTGGAAAGAAGACTGTCACACTCTGATGTATAATGACTATTTTCCCCCAGGGTTAGTAAAGAGAGACATCTCAGAATTATGTGAACACTATGAAAGTGTAATGAGATGTTATGCCTTCCTAATTTTTCACAAGCACTTCTTAGTCAATAAAGATGTACATTCGTTTCTCACGTATGCTCTTATGGCTCTTAAGAGGCAGTTAAGACAAATAATGTGTTATAAATGTACTTAAAGGTGCCTGAGGGCTCTCTTATAAACAAACAAAGTGTCTCTTTACATTCAGTGTTTCTCACCAGAACATATTGAGTGTATCCTTTGAGAAATGTGCTACATAAAAACATTTGCAGATAAAAAAGAAGGATACTTCAAACCATAATTGTTTACATTCATTTTCTAGTGTCTGGTGTTTCCTTGCCTTAGCTTGCAGTCTTGTTGATTAGCTCTATACTACCCCCCGTGCATTAGATGTATTGTGAGACACCATTAGCAGCAAAGTGTACCGTATAACCAGCATGCATGTCAGTCATCGTGCTCTCGCCTGAGAACAAATAAATCAAGGTCTCAGAAAATGTATACAGCAGGTGTTAAGCAACAGGTGTTTCATAAGGGTAAAATAAATGCTGTACAACAAAACAAGCAGTTTATGGGTAACCATTGGGTATTTTTCAACCTGAATCCTATGTTCCCATGATTTTGAGTGACTGATGGGGTCCAAAAGTTTTGAGTCCAGTGAGAGTGCTTTAGCCGGCAGTACTATTGGGCAATTTGGCACCGTCTGTGAATGTCCAATAAAAGTGTTTTCATTGACTGGCTCAGATTGTTATTATTCTGTAAGTACAATATTATGGAACTTTTTTCTTTTTTTTACTAGTCCATTGATGGGGCCTGTTTTGTCTAACCAAGTGTTATCTCAAGTCTTGCATGAGGGTTAGGATTACAACATTGTCAGGATCAGCTAAATATTGAGCAATGACATTGAACATCTTTTATATACCACTCAGCTGTGCTGTCTGCACTAAAAAAGAAACTCTTCCTGGCACACATATTTCCAACTCTCACTCACTTGTTCTACAGCAAATTAGATATCAATATTAGAAATCTGATTGAAAGTAAAGCAATTTAAAGGATGATACAACAAAGTCCTTACCATCTTCTCTCTCAAATAATCCAGTTAACAGCTATTCCTTGCTATAAATGTAGGCATTGTCTTACTATAGCTTGGTTATAGCTGCACAGGTCCGCATTGAAACTGTATGTTTCCTCACATGTGGACACATCCAAAGAAATTTCGGGCTTCGTGGTCTTGCTCAAGGACAAAATAAAAAACAAGATCCAACCACCACCCACAATAATGGCCTACCTGCACTCCTATCGAAACATAAATGCACTAAATGTAATTCTTTGTACTTTAATTGTGATTGTTTTCCTCATAAGTGTGTATTTAACTGCTGTTTTTATCAAATGATATGCCTTACAGTACATTTATGATTTTCAATTGCCTCTGCGTTTTATTCAAAACAATTGCCTTTTTTCCCCCTGTAGTGTTGATAGTGTTAAGGGTGTGGATGTGGCACAGAGGGAAAATGGACATTTATCATTCAGAAAGTCAGTAGTTTGATCTGCAGCCCCTGCATTGACCATGCCGAAGTGTCCTTGGGCAAGATACTCAAGCCCAAAATATCTCCTGTAGTCATTGCTAATATTATTGAAGTGTGTGTCAGTGGCTTTGGATAAAAGCATCAGCTGAATATGTACTCAAGTTGTACAGGACATCAAATCCTTTACAATGACTTTATGCCAGACTGATATTTTTGCCTGTATGTGAAACCAGACTCTGATTATGAACATGGTTCTGTGTCCAGCCAATGGATGAATAGCTGTGTCTGCAGACAGGGAAAAAGAGGCTGGAACCCCGGGCAGAACAACAAGCCAGCTCTTCACCCCGCTCCACCCCACTCACCACCGAGCAGAGCCAGCATCAAAGCCAGCTGTCCTGCTTTAATCTTCTGGACTGGTCTCGCAAGGATCCTGTCTGCCCGACGGCCTGACGGTGTCATAAACTGAGTCTGTGTCCCAGCAGACAGAGAGGAAGTGTGACAGCTCTCTCAACTCTCTCCTCACACAGACTTCTTTTTCTCTTCCTCATGCATTATCTATCTTATTGCCACATTTTGTCCTCAATCTGCCTGTTTATCACTCCCTGCTACACACACAGACACTCGTGCACAAAACTGGCAGAAGATAATGTTGGATGTCTGATCACCCATGGGAGGAAGCAGGAATATGCTTGTGTGACGCCACAGAGGAGTGATGGCAGCTTATCAGAGGCATCTGCTCCTTCATGGAGCCAGCATCATCTCAACGCAACACCAGCCAAGCGAAAAAAGTGTAGAAAAATATCTTCAGAAATTAGAACAGCACATGGTCATTTTTGGCTTTTCTTTTGCTGTATGTTCTGTCTATGTTTCTCCAAGTGAAGAAAAACATGTTGTCTGGGATCAAGGTTGAGAAGTGGAAATATGGGAAGATAAAAGGCTTTGGGAAACAAATAAAACTCCCTGAGACTCTTGGGTGTTGGTAATGTTCATAACTTAAAGAGTGTAGTCACACACATAATGTATTGATAAAATTAGTGTCCCAGATTATGCTGGGAGAAGTCATCCCCCTAAAACCAAAACATAAATCACATGAGGAGGAGTTAGAGGAGCCCATCTAGTACACTTGAATATGGGAATATATGAGCATGTTACAAGTCAACTGTTAACCAACAGATAATGCATCAGTGATACCAATGCTGATGTGTCTAAACCAAGGCAAGCTTTGTTCGTTATTCTTATGCAAAGATTTTCTTTGTAAAAGGATAGTTTTTTCAAACTCCAATCTCAACTATAATGAATATTCAATCAATTACAACAGATAGATCAATGTTAAATAGTTTGTTTGATGAACTCAAGTGTTTTATAAAACAGCAATTATCCAACGCTGTCCCAATACACATTTGTTCCAATATAGTTTAAAGGGAAAACAATGTAGCCATGTTTTAATTAACATGTCAGAACATTTTCATAGCAAGCAATTCAATCGAAAAAAACTGTAATCAATCAATCAATCAATGTTTATTTATATAGCCCAATATCACAAATGTTACATTTGTCTAAGTGGACTTCACAGTTTGTACAGAATATCAGTATGACAATACTACACCCTCTGTCCTTAGACCCTCACATCGTACAAGGAAAAACTTCCAGAGAAAACCCAAAGTTTAAAGGGAAAAAGGGGAGAAACCTCAGGGAGAGCAACAGAGGAGGGATCCCTCTCCCAGGACGGACAGACGTGCAATAGATGCCGTGTGTAAATTGAAAAGATAATACATTTGCAACATAGGTAGTCCAAATGTTTGGAAAGACAAATGTCTATAATAAGAAGATACTGTAAAATAACAAAATTAAATGCCGTGAATACACGTGTTGAAGCGGTTCGCTGCTGCCGATTACTACGCATGCGTGCACGCTAGGGGTTTCACAACTACCAATATTTACTAGTCGACACATTTTTCAAAATAGTAGTCGACTAGTCGTTACGTCATAATAAAGACACACAAAGANAAGGGGGCAGCCATTTTGGCAGTAATCGCGTCAGTAAATTCATTGGCAGGCACTGGCAGACTGTCGAGGATGGTGGATAACTGCAACCTGGTGCACAGCAGTTATCCACCATCCTCGACAGTCTGCCAGTGCCTGCCAATGAATTTACTGACGCGATTACTGCCAAAATGGCTGCCCCCTTCGTTTCTCGTCACGTGACCAGCATATGTGACATCATCCGCAGGAGCTCTATAGACACTGAGTATGTATTGCGTGGGCCAGGTGCGATCCATGTGGGGGGATGGGCATATACGAGCGGGAAATGTGTCAAATTGTGTGTGTGTGTGTGTGTGTGTGTGTGTGTGTGTGTGTGTGTGTGTGTGTGTGTGTGTGTTGGTGTTTGTGTGTGTATTTTATCTGATCCGGATGGTTACTAATTCCTTTTCTTTATGGGTGTTACAAAGTTGACTAAATCCTCCAAAATTCAATGAAAGTGGTGATCAGCCATTTCATATGTTCAAATGTATACTGTGAAGGATATCATAAATCCTAAATGATGTTAAATTATGTAAATATGCGTTTAAAAATCATATTTTTACTAAGGTTTTAAGAGGTGACAGGCAGCTTCTGTTTGGGGCAACATATGATGTGGCTTAGATTTTACTAATCCCTCCAAGGCCTGTCGCTCAACAGACATGAACATACAGGATTTATAGAACAAAAGAAAAAGGTGGACATCCACTGTACAACTCACAGTGATTGATAGTCACTTCAAAGGAATCTGTCATCCCAGGAAAAAAAAGAGAGCATTTGTCATTTGTTCAAATGCCAAAATGACCTACTTTTTCTTGACAAGGGCCTCTGGTGTCTGAGGGGTAATGGAAGACGTACTGCATCGTGGCTGCAGAAGGTCTTGTGAAGGAGGTTGGGATGGATGGCTGTGTCAACAAAGCATTAGACCTTTTCGTTACCCATTTCCTTCTTACTGCCAACACTGATTTCATTTAATGTTTCTGTGATTTAACCAAGCCAAACCACACCCATAGTGTCGAAATATTAGAAAATATTTTGATATGTACATTTCTGGAAGGCTTTTCATTCAAATGTACAATGAATTTTAAGCTCAAGTTTAGAATGTCGCAAATATAGAAATGCGAATTAACATCGTTTTCATTGACTGATTTTAGATCTAGAAACCGTGTATCTGTAATGCGCAGAAGAATTAGAGGCTGCGATTTAAAAATGCAACAAGCCGCCTTTGCCTTCTTACACATCTATGAGAGATAATGGAAAAAGGTCTTCAGGAATGTATCAGCTCGAATTGGCTATGCTTAATGCTGTATGAATGTTTTGCATGATGGGAATATCGGATCAGTCACGTGAGCTACAGTATATGTTGGCTATAAGAATCTATTTGAAAAATGGGTGTCCATTTGCCAAATGTTCTATTTTTCGACTAAGGCAAAAACCACCTCAAGTGAGCAGAAACATTTTATTCTGTTATATTGAGGAAGTTGAATCAATGCCATAATTCATAATTTGCATAACAGTACATATCAGCAAAAAAAAATCTTGAAATTAAATGATAAATATGGTTTCCTGCACGAATGAGACACACGATAGAAGCTGTTTCTGATTCAACGCCACTCTGCGGGACAATACAAATGATTGTGCTCTCCATAACTAATACAAATCATTGTTTTACTATGGTTTATTTAATGTTTTTTTAGGTTAAGGCACAAAACAACATGGATAGGTAAAGGACTAAATGAGTCTACCTCATGGTTTTGTGTCACAGTCAACTTTCAGTGCTGAAGCAACACTGCTTATCTAATGTAGATATGGATATGTGTAAATGCAATGTATTCTTTTATTCTTATCTGTTGTTTATGTTTGAGCTTTATTTGTCAAAACGAGACAAAATAAACTGAGACGCAAAACTTATTAAGACGGATATGGATAAAAACAGGTCGCCAACTGGCCGTTTTAATGAAAAATATACTGCCTTCATGCTTTTACTGATTAAGGTTGCAAAAAAGATGGAAAAAGGTCAGAAATCTCCCGGATGACAGCTGATCTATACTCCTTATGAGTTACTATGTCTCTGGAGAAACAAATCGATCAGTTTCTGCCCAGTGATTGATTTTAATGTTGACCCCCCCAAACCTCCTGTCAACTTTGCCCTTCACTAGAACAAACTGAGTGTGAAGGTAGCCACGCTAATCTGACTCTAATACTGACCAACCTTCTGGGAACCATTTAGAAACACATTTCATGGCATAATTCAACTTCTACCAAAGCAGGAGGCAACAACTGCTGCACCCTTGAGACCAGTAAACTATGCTAGTTCATTATTTCATACAAATAGCCTTGAAAACATAGATGTTGTAGGTGCCATAACGCTACTTAGCTCAAGTTCATTATTTGTATTATTATTATTCGTTTACGTCACCTTTATTTGTTTGTTGAGCACTTCCGGTAATTGTCATATGGGTGTTGTTTGGTTATATAAGTCACCTGTTTGATTTCGAGTGCACATGACAGAGGGTGAGCTTGTGCTGTCATTTTTTCTGTTGACCGTTTTGTCCATAGTTACTATGTTTTGATTTTGTTTATTAAATATCCTTAAAACTATATTTCTTCAATATGGACTTTCTTTTCGAAAACGCGTCACAGTTTATAGCCAAATTTAGCCTCTCGGCGACTCAAATGTAACTGGGGATTGAGCCGCCACACCACCCCTTCTCCCAAAAACTAAATTAACATTTTCGTTTTCTTTTAACAAAATATCTAAATGTATGTCTACATACAATATACATTTACAATTATAAATAGATTATATATTATACTACAATATATATATACATATATTAATTAACGTTGTATGTCAAATTTGATAAGACAAATATAAAAGACTATCTTTTTAAATCTGACATACAAAATACATTTGTCATTAAAAAACAAAAACATAATAACAAAAAATTGCTGTTAATAACAATAATTTAATTTCTGTAAGAAAAACATATTTTCATGCATGTTTAGATCGTTAGTAACAAGCATTACAATGTCTAGACTCGCTGTGTATGAGACTCAGTACTCGCTGGCTGTACTTTTGCGGGCATCCAATTCGCTAGGTGGCGGTGTTGCAAAACAACTAGGGTCCTAGGAGTGCGGTCCCAGGAATGCGGTCCTGAAACTGCAGTCTCCAACGCTGCAGCTTCGACTATTGCCCTAAAGCAGTGGTCGCCGACCGGTCGATCGCGAATGTGGTGCGGGTAGATCGCGGACCGTTAAAAAAAAAGTAACTAAAGAAAGAAAAATAAAATTAAAATAATAATGTTTGAAAAATACGTTTTTAGATGTAAACCTATCATCTACCACCCTGTTAGCAGGTGCCACTTGATTGACGTATATTTGAGACACCTCAATAATATAATACATTAACCGTGCTTTACGTGAACCTCATCACGACACAAGAGACGACGGCAGGACTGTAATTTCCCGTGTTCAGTGAACGCAACAGAGGCAACACACCAGACCAATCAGAGAGTTGCATGGAAATACACGTGTGCTTGTGTCATTCAAGCTCGGCTCTGTAGCTGTGTCC
>NW_011360469.1:0-11409 GCF_000735185.1 Notothenia coriiceps | reverse complement strand
AATTTGCAAGAAGTCAAAATGTATAAACAGGTTAAAAAACAAGTTTAAAAACACGTTTTTAAAAAGGAGAGGCAGGGTTATTAAAACCGGCTTAAAAAGCTAACCAAATGCTTTGTTAAAATGGTAGGTTTTTAGTGCTCTCTTAAAAGTGTTCACAGGTTGAGGAGCTCTGAGATGGTCAGTAAACCTTTGAAAATCTTGAAATCTTGAAAGGGATGTGCAAAATAGCCATTATACAGTCTTTAATTAACTATTAGTAGAGAATAACGAGTAATGAACATACTTTATTACTCGTTTCCATTCCTGTCAATTGCAGATAAATGTTTAGTCTTCTCAAGCACCAACTATCAAATATCTCTCCTGATTGTTGGCACTTGACAATCACCCTCCCTGAATTTTACTCAGGTGTAACTAAAGTCTGATTTAAGGGTTGTTTATATTTCACATCATTAATCAGAATCTGCAAAGTAACTCAAATAAATGTAGTGGAGTAAAAATACCAGGTTAACCTCTGAATTGTAGTGGAGTAGAATTACAAAGTAACAATGAGCTGTCATGTGGGTATATATTAATGCTGCGCATTATGGACACAAGCGATTTTCACCCATTTAGGAATGATATGTTTTACATTTGATAACACCAATGTGTTTAATACTGGCAACTTCTAATTGTGGGAAAAACGAAAACGTTCAGTAGAGACGTCCCATAGCATGTGTAGTCCTGGGGGGGCGTTCGATTCCAGTTTTGGATAGTCTGGCGTGGTTTCGTTCCATTTCAAACAGCTGTTTGACGCTCGGCGTAACCTTGGCGCACTGCCATTCCAACATCCAATCCCAGAGCTTGAAGATTAATCACGGGGACTGTAGTCCTAAACGATAGCTTGGTATTATGGGTAGTGTAGTGTCTTCGGCCATCCTGAACTCGAAATGCGTACATCTGTTTCCGGTTATTTTTATTTTGAAATTCAGTTCCTGACGGACGCCAAAAAATCCAGAGAGTATGGAATTAAACAAATAAATAAAAACAAGGATAATTGTGTGTTATTGTTGAGTATATAACAGTGTGTTATTTAGAAAACAATAACAAATTAGAAGGAAAAAAATTATTAAAAAATACAGCTTTCAGTATTCTGAGCCCAATTTATTTTCCTCACGGATGGCAAAAAAAGTCTGACATTATAGAATTTGAAATAAAAACAATAATCGTGGCTTGATATTGAGTAAGAAAATGTTTTTATGAACCACACAGTCTTCCAAGACCCGACCGGACAAAAACACGAAACACACTACCAATAGAAATACATTGCTTTTAAAATCGTTCTGTGTGACACGAAAAAAATGGGGAAATCGTGTTGGTGAACACGAATCAATAGATTAAATGTCGTGACTATAACACAAAATGCCGTGAGACCGGGTTGGATTATGATCTCATCAATAGTGTTGAGTGTTCTTCAATAGGCTATGCCATGATGTCCCCATTGTTAATAAAGGTTCCATTTAAAGGAAAATAAACGACTTGCCAACACAGCATTGTACAAATTGGATGTCCTTTTTGGATAAAAAATAAACAAAACAAGATGGCGACAGACAAAACATAAAACTCAAGGATTCAAGATGGAAGTCAACATGTTCAACTTAGTTTATAAAGTTTCTTTAAAGTTTCTTGAATCTGAGGTGTTTGAGGTATATGCCTCTAACACAGCTGAAAAAGCAGCAATGGGACCAGACGCTGTTCAGTCAAACTTTGCACTTTCAACAATTTCAAACTTCTTCTCTACCCTTTCAACCCTTGTTTGGCTACAAGGAAGCCAACATGTAAAGAGATGCCAAATGCTTTTAGAGTGTCCATCTGAAAGTTCATAGCCTCAAGAAATAGGACGGTTACTGTATTTACTGGTGCTCCCTTTGGTGCCACTGAAGAAAGCATTAACGCTGATGAATGCTTTCTCTTGTGAGCATATCCATTCATATTCTGTATTGCCAGAGGAAACACATTGACATATATCAATATATATATATATTTCTATATATATATATAGCAAATTGTTAAATTGTGTTTCCATCTGTTGGTGTAGATACAGTATCTGCAGTGTATTGATATTTTTGACATTCCAAGGTGTCAAGCTTAAGGTAAGGTGACTTTTTAAGCATTTCATATTTAAATTGTATGCAGCAGATCTATTTTAGTGTCATAACCTTATTTACAACTTTAATTTTATTCCTGTCTCTTTAACAGCTTTGTAAGATTGAATTCATAACTAATTGACCAATTTTTGCTTTGTCAGGTTAAAGTTATTAACTTCGAAAGTTAGCACGGAGTCGAGCATATTCATGAGGGTTAAAACTCACTCAAGTATTTGAAATTCACCATCCTGTCTTTTTAATTAAGGGCAGGGAGACATCTTATCTCTGCTGTAATTAATCAGAAGAACACACTTTCTGCACTGCTGAATGAAATTGATGAGCATGTGTGTGTGTGTGTGTGTGTGTGTGTGTGTGTGTGTGTGTGTGTGTGTGTGTGTGTGTGTGTGTGTGTGTGTGTGTGTGACATGTGTGAAGAAAATGAGAAAATCGACTACTCATCCCTTCAGTCAACTTATCTTTTGATATCACTTTGAACACTGTGGCTATTTGTGGAGAAGGTTTTCCCTTTATCAGCCAGTAATATAAAATATGGCATATCCATGTTGAGAGTTTGTGTTTTCATATCATTTGAAATACATTGTACATTATGGAAATTGCAAAAGCATTGCATTTAGTAAAAAAATGATCTTATTATCTCAAGATGACAAATCATACAGTACAGCATGACTGAGATTGAAGAACAAATATCTTAATTATGATGATCAGGATAATTGATTGTGTTTTTTTTATTGAATAAGATGTTATATTATCATATTATCTAAAAAAGATCAAATGTTGTTCTCTCAAAATAACATGATAAGTAACCAGTTTTGATGAAGTGATAACCCAATTATAAAGAATAGTACATTGTTGGAGTGTGTGAGCAGTTCTGTTGCTGTACATAGTTTAGCTGGTCATAAATGGGAAAGTCCATTTCAAACAATATCTCTATCAGAAAGAAAATAATTCTGTCCATGTTAGACCTTGATTGACATACACTCAATGCTCTAATCATGGGTAAGTAATATATAAAATATTTTCAGCTGAAATCAGGTGCTACACTACCCAGGGTGCATGTTATTTTTCCATTATAACGTTTGTTTTAATGAATTATTGCAGATAGCGCAAAATCTCTTCTTGTGGTAATGAGATAATCATTCTGTTAATTTGTTTTCTTGACAGGAACTTTATTTTGTTTACAAGATAATTAATCTGTTATCTTGAGAAAATGAGCGTGTTGTTGCGATAAGATCATTATCTCTGTGAGGGACTGAGCTGGGAGGAATGAGGAGACACAGGAAGGGTTTTTAAAAATATGAGTTTTTTCACCCCAAAACAAAGGAAACAACTTGCAAAACATGCAATAAACATACAAAAGGCCAACTTTCCATGACTTAACTTACAGTTAGGGTGTTACGGAGGGGGCCTGCTACATTATAGGTTGTTATCCTGTAATCACATTCAAGAAAATTGAGATTTTCGCTTGCAGACAACACCATAATTCAAACTAAGCACAAGGATAGAATTACCCTATTTCAATTAGTGTGTATGAAACGTTGTCCGCAGTAGCAGGAGAGGTTTTCTGATTTAGGCGAATGAGATAACAATTTTATCGATTTTTATATAGCTTGTATCATTGCTGAGTGTCCATCCAAGTGGTTACAGCAGATGATAACATTAACATCCCAGTTTTGATTATGGCATTGGGACAAATTGTTGCGATAGACGATGGATTGTCACAAAATCTACCCATTTCTAGTTATTTCTACTTTGTCCTATAAAGAATTTTATTTTTTTTTAAACTAATATGTAATACTTTAAAATGTACCATTGGTTTAAAGAAAGAAATACAGTCGACAGTCTTTGAGTTGTGAAAAGCGCTATATAAATAAAATGCATTATTATTATTATTATTATTACGTATAACCAACTGTATACGCTTCTCTGGTTCTAGGAAGAACTATATCACTAAATTACAGCTCAATAATGCTTCCTGGTATAGCTCAATAATAATTTCCTCTTCATGACCCTTCTGGAAGGAAGATGAATCATCCACTACAAATTGCAACAGGAATGTAGCCCCCACAGTCACAATTACAGGTGCATGCAGTAAATACCTCTGTAATTTACACAGGGTATCTCACTGCTCCTCGTATCAGCCAATCTTCTCATTTCGGAGGAATACTCTATGACTGCCAAGAAATAATAGGGCTGGCCCCTGTGTTAATTGCATTCTGAGATTCAGAATTATACAGCAGTTGGAATCTGAATAAAGTTATTTCCAAGCACCGACTGTGAGGATTCTTTGTGAATATTAAAAGATGGGATTATATAATGTGATACACGAATGTGATGAACACTGCTGGTGAAGGTAGCAGTGGAGGTCGGCCGATGATATTGCAGATGCAAACATTTGCTTAATCTCTTTCTGAATTTAATAAAGGGTGGTGTTTGTTTCTTATTTCACTGGATAGAGGTTGAGTAAATTATGTTTGTTTTGTTCTGCCATGGCTATTTATGCCCATGCTAGTTCATCTCTTTGTTAAAGAAACACACTAAATGAATTTTGAACACCAGGTTTCAAAAGCCATTTAAGGGCTGAGTCATCACTGTGTTTTATCAGACACCAACAGCTACAAAACAGATATTTGTTTATAGGAAAATGCAAGAAAAGCCATGAAATGCAAATATGAAAGACAGCATCTGTGGAGTGGTGTTGAATTTTAATCACTAAGTAATGGCAGGTCACCAAGAAGGTATTATGAACTACAAAGGCAGTGCTGCTGATGGGATGTTAAAATTAAAGAGAATTTGAACCAACAACCGTGTAGTTTAAAAATGTTCCATTATCAAGCTTCAGAGTCACTTCACTCTTGCCGTCCTTGCTTCGTCAATCACATTATCGAGAGGAGCATTACTAAGCTAACTGGATATTGCCCATTTTCCATTATCTGGAATTTACACTGGGACAAAAATGAACTGCAATTGCAAATTCAACAGGCGCCAAGCCAAGGGAATGTCACAGTGATCGTTCAAGGTACGACTAAATTACAGGATTTCCAAACACGGCACAACCTTGAGTCTGAGAAGCTATTAGGATTGAGAGAAGCTTTGCAGGATGCAATACGTTAAACACTGATATACAGTATGTGATGCTCAGGCAAACTCATGCTATGAACAGTGCAATAGGACTTTCAAAGTTTGTTATAAATACTGTTCCTAAACTTCATAGAGCAAATGTTTGAAATAAGTATATAACGTTCAATATTCCACAAAAATAGACCATGCATCTCTGATCCACTATGCTTTATTTAAGTTATATTTATCATTATTTATGGCTCCTTTACTCCCACACAGTTACTTTGGCTCTGGTTAGACCACTGCTCTGTTTTGCATGGAATGAGGCCAAATTCATGTCGCAGCATTTGTTTCATTACTCGTTTCCGGCTTGTTGATAGCATTCTCATTAATATAATTAAAAGTTATAATTACGGCTAGTATTCATTTTTCCTGAAAGCTTTGATACATCTACCTAGATTAAAAATAAAAACAACAAACACGAATGCCGCACACCACCCAAAGTCAGCGATATAAGGTCATTAAAATCCACATTTAATGCATAATCCACAACACTTCCTATGCACATACTTTTTAACCCTGGCATGACCAACTTTGCAGTCAAACAAATGTTAGATGACGTATATAAACTTCAATATTAGATGATGTGCCAATAGCGAGGAAACAATTGTGCAGTCAGGCCTAACATGCCTGTTGAGCCCTGAGCCTGTTTTTCAGGTTTCAGTCTCGAAAATGACATTCCCAGAACAAATGACTATAACTTCACTTCTAAAAGGGGTCAATTAATAATGTTTTTCTCAAAGCAATGATAAACCTGTGAGTTGGATGTAGAAAAGTCAGAATCAATATAGATTGTTTTAATTTGAAAGTAAATTCAGATTGAACAAAGTAAAACAAATTAAATTATAGTGTCTTTCCAAAAAAAAAAAAATACTTATAGTGAAAACCACATTTGAATGATGGGATGGTAGACTAAAAGCTTAAAGAATCCAAACTATAATAAGTACCCTGTATCAAGATTGATGCAAAACAAGTGACATTTGACCTTTTTAGAGAGATTTAGAAAAAACAATTCTGGGGTCATTTGGGTGCATTTTCCATATCTCTGGNNAACTTTTCAACATCTTAAAAACTGGTTTCCTCTCTGTGACCCTGAGTAAAGTGAATGAACTAAACATAAATAAAAACTCTAAAAACTTCTGATATTTTAGTCTCACTCATTTAGCAGTCCCAATTCAGCAGCACCTGATTGCTGCGAGGCTCCACTAGCAGTCGTCCCAGCACGTAACAGTTTGTCCGCTGCGAGACGCAGTGGTGACTGCAGCCAGAGAAACGGCCCCATCAGAGCCATAGTTGTATCGGCAATTTGATTTTAAAAAAGCCGATACCGATAATCTGTAAAATACGGTATATCGGCCTCGATAATCGGCCAGGCCGATAATCGGTCGACCCCTAGTGCAGGCACGAAACATATTACCAATAGAAATACATTGCTTTTAAAATCGTTCTGTGTGACACGAAGAAAATGTGAAAATCGCGTTGGTGAACACGAATCAATAGATTAAATTAATTTTGTGACTATAACACGAAATGCTGTGAGACTTGGTTGCTACGAGAGTGTATGACAGCTTCCGGTTTTGGGCATTCTGGTTACGCATCACTCATTCACCAATGGGTAATGTTTAGATGGATTTTAGGAACTTCCCTCTTGATTCTATTGGCTCTAACGGTTAAAAAGAGATGTCAATCATCAAAATCGACCGAGGGGGGCCAGAGATATGGAAAATGCACCCAAATGACCCCAGAAGTGTTTTTTTTTTTGCCAAATCTCTCTAAAAAGGTNACAGATTGATTGAGATTCCACAGATTACATAGGTATTGGTATCATCACTGAGCGATCAGAACTCGCGACAGGGGAAGCAAACACAGACATCACAACATGACATGTTGTGATGTCTGTGTTTGCTTCCCCTGTCGCGAGTTCTGATCGCTCAGTGATGATACCAATACCTATGTAATCTGTGGAATCTCAATCAATCTGTTTCAATCTGATATCTTGTATGAGCAGTTACGATAAGTAATAAGGGTATTTTTACCTTGAGTTCTGTGCTAAGTGCTCATTTTTTTTTCTTCTTGTGAGACTTGTGCTTTGTTTCGGTAAAACATTTTCGTATCTTCAGTTAGCTGAGTTTCTTACCGTTAAGTGAGTATGACACATGAATAGGTTTTTAAATATTAAGATGCCCTGAGACACAGTTTTGTGAAAAAATACCCCGCAGCCCCCTTTTTCAACCGTGCAACAAAATATAAATAGTCCTACAAATACTTTTATTTTATTTCCTTCTTATTTTTGTCTAAGCTCAAGGGAGCCAGAGCAGAGGGCTTAATAAAGGGCTGCATGCGGCTCGAGAGCCGCGGGTTGCCGACACCTGAGTTAAACTAACAAGTTATAAAAAGTCATAAAACAGTCGGGAGAGTTAGCTAGCTTTTTGAATATAGGTTGTAGATGTAAGCTAGTTTAGAAGCGTGGTGGAAAGAAACAACAACAGCAACACGTCGTGCAGTGAGATACTGTGACATGAAAATCAATCATATTCGCCTCCAACGAAACAACTGGACTCTTAAATTATCGTGAGTAAAAAAATAATTATTTGCTGGATGTGTCTTAACTGTAACTGTATGCAATATAACTTCCTGTCTAGTTGTTGATGTTTTGTTCAAATGTGGCCTGTTTGCTTGGACAATTGTGTGTTGTCTCAGGGTGTGTGAATTATAATTTTCCAATTGTGTGTTTCTCAGTAGTCTTTTATTCACTGTCTCTGGTGTGTGAATATAGTGTATTCTGTGCATTAATTGATTGTTGCATCAGATGCAGTAGGCTATTGCCCTTAAAAAAGGCTTTGTATTCTATGCCAACTAGAGATATTTATCATATTTTGATGCATGGATAAATCATATTGCTCTCTCCAATAAACCTAATATGATCTTTAGTTTAAAATGTCCTTAAAGAGATACGAGTCCGTGTAAGTCGTGTATCTATGATATGTGCATTATTTCCTTTTTATCAACATGTTATCTCAATGCAGTCATGTACTTTTGCTAAGGTACTACCAATTGTATTGATTGGGGTTAAACTCCTTATTTAATGTTGGCTTTGTTTTCACAGTTGACTCTCGAAGGCATAGTTTAATGGAAAGCAGCAGTTGCATTGTATTACTCTTTGTATTGTCTATGTTAAAATAAACTGTTGGACCATCAGAAGCTATGAACCATCTGTAGGTGGTGCACTTGAATACTAAATTGTAGCACTAACCTTGACCAGTTTCCAATTTACTGGAGCTCTGGTTCTATAATTGAATGATCTTGGCTTGGTTAAAGGTCCCATCTCATGGCCATTTCTACTGATCATAATTCCATTATTGAGGTCTACTAGAATAGATTAACATTGTTCAATGTTCCAAAATCACATTGGTTTCTCACACAGCATCTCTGTATAGTATGTGTATTCACTCTCTGTCCTACATGGCTTGTTGGAGCTCCTGCCCCCCCCCTCCCTATGAGCCCACTGTGCTCTGATTGGTCAGCTCGCCCACTCTGTTCTGATGAGTCCACCACCGTAACAGCGGAACATCAGTGATTATGTGTCACAATGGCGTTAGAAACTAGAAAATGACACCAGTAAGGACAAACAGATGAGAATGCTGCGTGGGGTCTGGGTTCCGTGTTGGCGGCACGTTGCGAAGCTCGCTGCTTCCCCCTTTGGTGTCATTTCCTGGTTGCTGCGTGGGGTCTGCGAGACAGCGAGACACTGCGAAACTCACCTGAACTCAGCTTGAGTAAAAACAGCCTGGCTGTGAGTCTGTGTGTGTGCTCGGGCTGAGTTCAGGCTGAATTTCGCGTTGTCTCGCTGTCTCAGGCTGAATTCAAGCTGAGAAATCCGCGGCTAAGATAAGATAAGGCTGAGTGAGTGAGTGAGTGTGTGTGTGAGGAGCTCCACGGATTGGTCCATTTGGACCTGGGCATGGTCACGTCACCATACTCAGGAAGAAAGAAATGGGAAAAGAGAAATCTCCAACGAGGCATTATGGGGCAGCATAGACAGGTCTTTCCTGTATTAGAGTTTTACTCGCTACAGGGTGTACTTTGAGGGTTTGAGACTTTGCAGACCGTTTACATGCATAAAAAGCGACATAACACACAAGGGGACGGGTAATAACCTGACATGGGACCTTTAAGACATAGTTTGGTTCTTGGTTGACTCTGATTTCAGGTGTTGAGCATTCATGCCCTTGTATTTGTTTTATTTCTTGCTAAATCACTTTGCTCTTAATTGTATACACAAATTCAGCTGGTTTTCAAGTTTAAGAAATGTAATAAATACTGATTTAATTAACAGATAAAAAAAGAAAAGAAAACCTTTAAAAGAGAAGACTAAACTAAAGGAACAACAAATAAATCACACTGACTGGGTAGTTAGATACCTGTAGATTTATCCAATGTGTACAAGATAAATTATGGTTCTAGTGTTGGTTAAACACTCACAAAATTAAACTTGAAATGTAAATGTAAATTTTCCTAGAGCAAAAAATGCACATGAAATAACCTGGAGAAGAGTGTTACTGGTATAATGCAGCTCACAAAATAAATAAATAGCGCTTACCATTTTCCTTAATGATATTTTAAAAATGCATTGAAGTGCATTCTGGACGCACTACAAGATGCTTTTTATTGATTTCTTATGAAGTCATATTTCACAGTTTTTACTCAAAGTGTTAGTTGGTTCAGTTATTCTCCTATTTCTTTCATGTGAGCTCAGTGGTGTCCTTGCAGAGTTGTCTGTTATTGCACTACTTCATAAGTGCCAGAAAGCAAAAGGACTGACTCATTAATTCCTGCCTTGCTGTGCGAGGACAAATGCGGCCAGAATAAATGGTATCATAAACAAGGTATTTGATGATCTATCTAGCAATATTTCCTGTTAGACTCAACCCCTTTTCTGGGGTGGATTGTATAGTGCACAGCCTCATAGACAAGACTACAGCGTCTGGGCTAGTTTATATATTCAGGTGGTTGTATGAAGAAGACAGCATACAGATGCCTTTCAAGAAAATAAGCTTTTCTTGTTTGGGTTTTTTACCAATGTTTGCTTTTCTTCTCTGTGTGTGGTGGGAGCAATTACTGGAAACACTTCAAAGCCATTGTGTGCACCACAGTTGGGGGGCTTACATTAGGGATACACTATATACCTCTACCTGTACGACATGAAATACAGAGACCATTAAAGTCTCCAATAAAGCAGCATTCTTTCACATCATTGGTTCAGGTCTATGGTCAAATGGGAACAAAGAAAACAAATCCAGCGCATCGACATCCAGCTGCTTTTATAGGTGCAATCAGTGTTTCTGCTTTTGGTGCTAGATGTGCAACATTGCAATGTTTCGAAACACGCCTTGTCCTGGGGGGTATACTGCGAAGCAGGATTTTCGCTTAGCCGGCTAACTTCAGGGAAAACTCGGGGTTTCCGGTCCTACGAAGCTGGTTCTCTTTTTAGCAGGCTAGATCTCCATGGTAACTTATGCTGTGCGGCTAACCTGCCCCGGAGCAGGTTAGGTTGCAGGCTAAGAGCTCAACTCAGTGAAAGCACTGCCTGCTGACCAATCAGAGCTCAGTGTGCGGAGTTTAAAGCGATCAGGTCATATTACAGGAGAAAGGAAATACAGAAAAACTGCCGTTGCAGGAAAGACGGCCGGCAAAAATCACCGATTGTGTGAACGTGAACATTAATAGAATCACCTCCCATCTTCAGAGCAATCTGACTAGTATAACATTAGCGTTAAGAAAGCTTACTTAAATATCTGCCACAACATAAGTAACCGGATCAGAGTAACATTCACCCCCTGATCCCACCGGAAGCGTCTGCGCTGCGCTACGGCTGCGCCGCGCTGCGACCTCCTCCTGCGTCATAACCCACCAGGCGCGTTTCAAAACGTTGCGGAAGCGGAGTGTCGTGTGTGCAGCCTCGCAGTTGTTGTTGATTTTGGAATATTTCCTGGACATTTGTACTTCTAGGCTACGTAGTTAAATGGTTTATGTTTGTGTCTGTTTAAATCGTGTTTATTGTTGTTATTTCCTATTTTGTTGTGTTGTAGACTACAGACACAGTTAATAATAATTGTAATATTCCAGTTATAAACGACATGAATCAAAG
>NW_011360468.1:38391-64539 GCF_000735185.1 Notothenia coriiceps | reverse complement strand
ACTTATCCTGTATGTTTTTGGTATTTTAAAGTTGCATTTTGGAGTTTTATATTTTAAATTAAGAATTCCTCGCACCAGCAGTGTGAAATACAGATTGCTATTTTTTCTATACAGGTCATTACGTAGTCCCGCCCATAGGAGACAGGTTTCCTCCTGTTGACCTATTACATTTTCTTTTCTAACCTCTTTAGCGGGCATTCACACCTAATAGTCCGGGTTTAGTCAGACCAGTTTTACTGATTTCAAACAAATAAATCCCCTAAACGTGGAAGTTTTAGGGCTAATTCCGACCGCTGAAATACTGTCCTTTCTGCAGGAAAGATTACAACTTTTACACCAAAAAGAGACAACGGGCCAGTGTTGACAAACCCAAATCTGATAAAATGGTCCTATACGTATTCCCGTTTTTTTCCGCTTTTCCTGGCGCGAGGTAATGGGTTCAACCGCTTTAACTGACTTTAAGCGACCCAGTCAGATATCAAGTAAAAGCCGAAATCTGCGAGACAAATCAATATCCTCCACCCGAATGTAATGGAAAGTTAGAGAGGGAGTTAACGTCACATGCTCATACACAGGCACGGCTACTATGACTGAGTTACAGCAAACACACAGCAGTTATGTCCAGTTACATTTGTTTTACCAAAATGCAGTACGAGAAAAAACAAAAAGAAATAACCAGCTTTACATTTTTCTAAGAATCCCCAGAATAACGAGAGTGTCTTACCGCTGCTGTTCACAAAACAAAGGAAGTGAAAGAGAAACTAACAAGTGAATGACTCACCTCGATGATATTCAGCTCTTCCACCCAGCAGAGACATATTCATGTTTTAAAGAAACCAACAGAGGTCACCACTCACCAAAACATTAACAGTCACATTGCACAAAATAATCATAAAAACCCTGAATAATTCAAACGTGTTGCTAAAATAAGTGACCAGACATTTATTTGCCTTAGTTTGCTTTAAATGAAGAAGCTTTGGTTTCAGAAAGACAAACAAACAGCCTGAATTATTTTTGAATAAAGTTCATCCATTGTCAAACGCTTTATGGTATCGACATCTAAAAAGCAGAGTTAAAGTTCATACTTACCCTGATCCTCTTGCTCAGCACCAGGCCTGATGTCAAGGCTGTTTTACACTTTTTGAATATAAAGAGACTGATTCTGAAAATATAGTTGTTATTAAAGTTTATTTTATTTCGATCGGTCCACTCTCCAGTTGCCTGTCCTGCCACTGCAGAGAAAAATGAATGTGATGATGCGAAGGAAATGTAATAAAGGCCGGATACTGGCACAACAATTAAAGTTTTCCATATGTACAGGTCCAAAGGTCTGCAAAATGCTCCCCTAAAAAAGAATTGCCAACATTAAAACGCAATATAAAAGCATCATTTTAAGTACATTGCATTCATGGTAAAACATTAAACCGTTCTTTTGTGTTGTTCAAATGAAAAGTCACATGCTTTGTGACAACATGTATGCTACTAAACCATGCTAATAAAAAGCAATAGGGAAACCATTTCAGTTTAATCTGATCAAACTGCTTAGTGTGAAAACTTTAACTACCCCAAATTGACCCAATAGGAGATCCTCACTGGGTTCAACACATAGTGCAGATTTTCTCTCCTTCTCTTACTTTTACAGTGAATAACATTAGGATGGGAAATCTTCTTGGCCAGTATTGAAATAAATAATTGTTTCGCAGACCAAAAATGGACTCCATGTACATATGGGGGCGTGAGTATTGACAGTAAGGATAAAACTTTGAACCTAACTTGAAAAAACATTGGCAGTCATTTGTGCATTTCTGTGCCAAGAGCAAATGTTGACTAAAGTTTCGCCTCTTCTTAAGAGATAACAATTACTATTTATCCACTGAGTCAAAATCATATTAACCAAAGGTTGAAGGAGAATGTTTGACATGTATTTGATTATACTGTAAGACATGTAACAATAGCCACCCATGTCACTTAAAGGTTCATTTAGGTATTTTTTAACCTTGACATCTTCCCCATTTTTTTGTGTTCATGTGACTAGTGGCGAAACTATTTTTGATAAAGGGCCAGCATTTAGTGAGAGCTGCAAAATGGGCTTCATTGGGGGGCTTTTCAACAATGTCAATGAACGTCCAAAGCGTTGTTTTGCCACTGGTCTGTTTGTTATTGTGTCATTTGACTTGTTGCCTGAAGACAACAGTGAAAACCTAAGGGAGAGTTGATATATAAAGGCCTTTATTGTGAAAATTGATTGTGTGGGAGTATTAAAAGTGTAGCCCACTTTTGTCAACAAAAAAAAAATGTACGTTACATTTAACGATGTGTCACAAAAATTCTTGAGGATTATTGTGCGAGATTTGGTTAATTGGAATAACAGATATACCTAATGAGGTGAAAGGTCAAGTAAAACATTTAATGTCTTTGTAGGATATTTTCTGTAAGGAAGTCAGACACTTATAATACAAATCTGAGCCTGTAAGTCAAGCATTTTGCCAATGTCCTAACAATGACGGTGTGGAATGACTGCGAGCGACTCCATTGTAGTATGTTTTGCAGCTGCAGTGCTCTCACTCATTACTTGACCCATTTCGAAAAGTGTCCCCATTGTTTCAACCCAGGCTGAAAAACACCAACTCATCCCTTAACGTAGAAAAGTGATCAGCTCGTACAAATGTTTTGAGCGGTCCACGATGCCAAGGCTAGCCCTTCCACGTAGTCAGGGGCAACCGATCTTCCCATAAAAACACAACGTCATCGCGGAGCCGTTTACCGCGTGTCATGTGAATGCAGCTTTAGCGTGGATTACAGAGGGACTGATTTCCAGGTTTCCGGCCTCCATCACTTCCGATCAGCCAGTCTCTGCAGGAGGGCGATGACTGTGTCCTGCTTGGAGGAGAGCAGCTCCAGCGCGGTGGCTATCCTGCCGAGGGACCCTGCCATCCGGACCTCCCTCCTCTCGCGCCTCTTCTCCCTGGCTTCCACTCGGCGTCCGGCCACTCCATCCAGGTAGGACTGTTCCTCCTGTCGCTGCAGGATCTCCTGAGACAAAGCGGCGCTGCTCGGCTCCTCGTTTCCTTTCTGGCTCTGTCCTTCGCTCACGGACATGGTTGTTGCTTGGGAAATCGAAGGAGTGAGAGAGGAAGAAGTAGGGGGGAAAGAGGAGGAAAGGCTGAGGAGATTCTGGGTGTTGCAGAGCGGCGCATTGCTAAGACGAAAGGGTACCACGCCTGATGAGAACGACGGAGCTTTACGGCCTACGTATCGCGATGCGTCCGTGTTGCTAGAAGAACTAAGAAGGGAAGGGGAAGCTGTCTCTGTAAAGCAAGGAGAGGAGATAAACGATGGGGATGGCACAATGGTGGCTGGGTGAATGCTGGTTGTAACAATGTCACGGATGATCAGGGGTTGGAGCTCGGGAGCATTCGGTGAGCTAACGGTGGTCATTGAGGGCATGGCAGCAGCAGTACTGATGAGTTGACCACTGATGGCTCCCTGACCCACTGAGTCCACACCACCGCTCGAAGCAAAGTCCCCATTGGGCAGGATGATGGTGGGGGGGGCGGCCTCAGGTTTCGCAGCGATCTTGGCCAAAGGACCAGGCAGCATGGAAACCGCGTTCCCGCTTTTGTTTCGTTTGTTGTTGATGACCTGAGTGCCAACGGTGTCGCAGAGAGTGGCGTCCATCAACTAGAGTGAAAGAAGATCAACACAAAGAGATGGAAAAAGGAATTAAAAAGCGATTAAACACCTTTGTTTCAGGCTTTTTGGTGAATGTATAGAACATACTTCAATCTCTTACAATGAGTAAGCTCTACCGCTCTTACTACGGCACTATGTACACTGTGTCAACATGCAGAGAAATCTAAAGCTTGACAGGCCTGCTGCGCCAGATTTTGAGGGTTAAGCTATGATTGGCTGTTGTTGGAGACCTGGCAAACAGCCAATAACATTATTCCTTAATGCAGACCCAGCGTCCAGGGCCCTGGGTGGCCACGCTACCCATTATTTTTACCTCTGAAATCAAATGCCCTCATACAGATTAAGGTCCGCCGCTGGGTCGGTTTTAATTTGAAATACAGTATGCCTGGTAAAGCTCAAAGTGAAAATTCAGCTATGAGAGCTTTAAACATGGTGTGTATATATGTCGGGTATAAAGGCAGAGCATGAGAGATCATCCAAGTGACTTCGACAAAGGGAACGGAGATCTGAAAGTATATAATAGTTAGATTAATTATAACCTTACTTATAAAACTCTTGAAAAAAACACCTGCTTGCATAGCACTCACTATCGATAAACATGGTTCATGGTATAGATCAGACATGATCCAGTTGCATTTCGAGAGCAAGCTGCCCACTCAGCCCACTGGTATTGTTTGTTTATTTATTTTGAAATTAACTAGCAACGCCGTGCTGTCATATAGCAACTGCTAAGCTACTGCAGCAAACAAATCCTGGCGCCGCCCATGCCATGACAGCGATCCATGCACAGAAAGCGGGCTGTATTGTGGGTTGTGTTTGCAGGTGCAGCAGTTTTAAAAATACATATGTAAAACTTTTTTCTGTATTTGGATTTTATTTACATGTATATGAAACGGAACACATTTGTGTGTGCATTGAAAAACACAAGTGTGGATCCAGAAATACAAGTGTGAATCCTTTTGCGGATCATGAAATACAAGTGTGAATCCTTCTGTGTGCATGTGTGTATTATGAGACTGTTCTGAGCCCATAAATGTTCTACTGCAACCCTCCCCACACGCAAACACACAGTACACCCGCGACTGTTACAATGAAGGCTCGATAATCAGCTCACGACATATAGGCACTAGCAGGGGTAAAGTGCTATTTTTTATGACTTGGGGGTGGACCTAACCTCCTTTAGGGGGGTCCGGGGGGATGGTCCCCCGGGAAGATTTGTTTTTAAATAGTGAAGTTAAAAGCATCAATCTGGTGCACTTTGAGAGCAACATTAAGAGATCTATGGATACCTCTCTCAACACCCATATGAAACAGAACTGGAAACAGATTTTCTTTTTCTTTATGGATATTTTACAAATCACTCCCCTTTCAAACTGTATTCTTGTTTTACTGCCATAGTATTTCATAACTTGTTTTTCCTTTATTCTCTTGTTTTTTTAGAACTATAATGATCATATGAAGGTGTGCCGCGGAAATAATCTTTTGAATAATTTGTGACCAAACCGTTTGAGACGCACTGAGATAACTTATGCATTATCCATGCATACACAGCTCATACACAGACATGGCTACTATGACTGAGCAAACAGTAACACAGCACTTGTGTGGAGTTACATTTGTTTTACCAAAATGCAGTACGAGAAAAAAAACAAGAAATAACCAGCATAACATTTGTCTAAGAATCCTGAATAACGAGAGAGTCTTACCGGTGCTGTTCCCAAAACAAAGGAAGTGAAACAGAAACTAATTTACTGACTCACCTCGATGATGTTCAGCTCTTTTAAAGTCCACCCAGCAGAGACATATTCATGTTTTAAAGAAACCATCAAAGGTCATCACTCACCATCACATTAACAGTCACATTGCACAAAATAATCATAAAAACCCTGAATAACTCAAACGTGTTGCTAAAATAAGTGACCAGACATTTATTTGACTTAGTTTGCTTTAAATAAAGAAGCTTTGGTTTCAGAAAGACAAACAAACTTTATTATTCAGCCTGAAAGATTTAGAATAATGTTAATAATTTGTCTAATGTTTTATGGTATGGACATCTAAAAAGCAGAGTTATATTTCATACGGTCTCTGATCATCTTGCTCAGCACCAGGCCTGATGTCAATGCTGTTTTACACTTTCTGAATATATAGAGACTAATTCTGAGAAATATAGTTCTTATAAAGTTTTTTTTATTTCGATCGGTCCCCTCTCCAGTTGCCTGTCCTGCCACTTCAGACGATAAATATACATACTTCTACTTTTACTGAAGTACAAGATCTGAGTACTTCTACTTTTAATCAAGTACAAGATCTGAGTACTTCTACTTTTAATCAAGTACAAGATCTGAGTACTTCTACTTTTACGATTGTTGTTGACAACAGAGGCGGTATACGTGTGTGTTTTAATAAGGTTTTTACATAACCAACGTTATTATGTCCCACTGTAATTTGAGATGCATTTATTTTAATCGTTTATTTGAACAGGGACAATGCACATTAATGAACACTTTAAACAAATAATGCGCCAAGTGTAAATATGCCGGATTTTAGCTTTGAGTTTCCATCCGTAGTCCCTCACTAATACAACATATAAGAACAAGACATTTACAAACATTGCAAAAATAAATACATGATATGCCTATTGGTTACTGGTGGCNTAATAGGGAGGATCAACAAAAGGAAAAAGATTCCACCAATTTATATTATATACGATTATACTGAACCTGTAGCGCGATTTGTAATCATATATTTCATATAAAGGACACCTACAAGTATTCAAGAGACATTGTTTCCACCGTCCTAAACTCATGGATCGATCTAAATGATGCAAATGTGACTGCTTGGCCTCGAAACTGACATCACATCAAAAAATGTAATTAAACTTCAACTTGGAGAAGCACTCTTAATCATACATTGTATTGTAACTGAAAAGTCACCTAATCTACTTTATTTCGGTAAAAGCATCGCTGCCTTGGCAGAGACACCTGCTTTATTACAGTTAAACTAACTGTTCAAACTTATAATCGAGCTTATAAATGCTCTACGCCAAGTGTTATGTCACGTGGTTTCACATTATTTAAAGAGGACGATGTTAGTATACAACTAGTTGAAGATTAGACAATTATACCAGCCACACAATTCCTTTTATTATAGTGACTCATGACGCATGAGGAGCCTGGAGAGATACGTCATGATATACAAGGGTCAATGAAAACTTTACCCCAATGAGTCGGAAAAGAGAAGCCTTGTCTCGCCCCAATATCACAACGACCTGCTGGTGGAGCACACTGCGACTCAATCTCTCTTTCATCGCTGTGTCGTGTTTTCCGTTAATGCTCATCCCTGCCCTTTTTTACATCAAACACGCTTGCCAATACCTCCTTCTGGTCGGTCTGCGCAGTCTGATAAGGATCAAATATTGCCTTCTAACCCATGTGGTGTAAGTGTTTTTTATTGTTATTCCGATATTGCTCCTATATTAATGACAAATAATGGCAATGATGTTAATTTTAAAGCATAATAAATGTGTGCTTCCATTATCTGGTTCTTGGAGGACGTATCTTCGGTCTTTTGTGAATCTGAGATCAGATAAACGTGTTTTTTTGCGAGAGTTTAAAGAGGACTTATTCTGTTCATCGCTCAGGTTCCATACTTGATTTAGTTTTAAGTTCTGCTACTGTGATATGCTTATGCTTTAAAGTGTTCCAACACATTCAGGGCCCCACACAACGGTTGCCAGGTTGCCATGGCAACCATTCAGAACAAGATGTCAACCACTTTCTTGGCCTTTGGTTGCCATCAGTGGAAACCAGTTTTTAACATAAAGAAATAAGGACAAGCAAAAAGCAAAATGTGTTCCCAAAATTAGATGAATATTAATTATTTGTTGTATTAAGAGTGATATTTATTTCTGGTTGTGACCAGTCGGTAACCTGATAATTCAAGTTGCCACGTGCATTGGTGGTGGGATTACGGAGCCCAGAAAGCAATGCACGTTTACTCGCGTGGGGGCGGGTAGCGCCGCGTGTGTTTTTGTTTTACAAAAAAATTGTTAAGCAAAATTAAGTTGTTTGAACTGTGGGGTAAAAGTTCGGCCAACCCGTCAACCTCTAAAACAAATGTTCAAAGTGATTCAACTGATAAAGCCGCAAGCTGAACCCGAACGAAAAGCAAAGAGGAAATGTTTAAAGTCTTGCGGGAGGCGAAACATTCTGCTCCATTTTGAATCCTAGTCCGGCAAAATGTTCCACTTCAAAATAAAGTCCCGGATTTTATTACTACCAAAATAAAAGTGCAAGAACGAAACTAAAGTATATTGGCATCAAATATAATCCACTTCTATAAAAAGGTAACACATTTAAATCTAGTTAGACATATTAAAAAGGCATTAACGCATTCATCCAATTCATATCTAATGTCTTAACCTTTCCTATTTTATACATTTAAAAATGTGTTAAGTCCTGGCAATCCACAGACTTCAATGCTGAAGGGCCAGTGGTTCATGGTGGGGGTCAGCACCAAAGGTCAAGAAAACCCACATGTTCAAAAAGGACAACCAAGATGACCCAAGAAACAGTGACTTGCTCAGCGTTTCATTTGTGAGGGATCTGTGCAAGAACAGGACAACAGCTCACTACGGTATTTAGTATACAGCAATTGAGGGTGGACAAGCTTTCCTATCAACTTAAGTTTCAATAATTGTGTTAGTACGTTATTTGTAAAGCATTTGAAAGCATTCTTTTGTGCACAATGTTCATTAATTAAGTCTGATGTAACTGTATCATATCTTAATTATTTAAAATATAGAGGTGATCTAAAAATTGGCAACCGTACTTTTCCATTTTTGCGCAACCAAAAGCTGATGCCTGGTTGCCAGCCTGGAACCACTTTTAAAAGTTAGCGTTGAGCCCTGACATTGTACATGATAGGCCTAAGGGGCGGGACATGTACTAAGTGGTTTGAACCAGTCAACAACAGAGCTGGCCGTTAACCAATCAAGAGCAGACACGGGGCTCTGGTTTTTCAGACAGAGGGTGAAAAGAGGTGCTGCAGCGCCAGTGATGAGAACAATAAAGCATAATAGGCCTTTTAATTAATTACTGCTTTCCGCCACAGTTTGGACACGATACTCCTCTGTGATAAAAAACCGATGTGGCTGGACAATGTAGCCGGCAGACTCCAGAAAAAACTCTACCCAGAATGTCGGAGAGCTTGTGTCCGAATGTCCAGCTCATTTTCTCCAATTCGCTTCATACAACCAAGTAAGAACAGTGCGTCTTTCATAAGCTCCACAATGAACTGCGGGTTGGGAGTTTCATCATGTTCACATCTGGAACTAAATGGTTAAAAACAGTCAAATATCAAAGTAACAGATCATTTTTAAGGACATATTTTAGTGATAAGGTCTGTTGTGTTCTTTTTTGCAGGGCAATGCTGGATACCTTGCGATGGGAAACAGACTGAAGGAGTTGTTTGACAAGGAATTTAATAGTCAACATCTCTGAACAAACTGTTGGCTGACAGATTTCATTTTTAAGCTCAGTAGATACTGGGAAAATGTGTAAATAGCCCTGTTTATTCCAAACAGAAAAGCTGCTAATCAAGAGAAGGCAATGGAACTTTACTTGATTTAAGACACAACTTATCTAGTTTACCTAACGTACTTTTTAAATTACATTGAATTTCAAAGTGTAAACCTGTGGAAGGTACATCAAAAGATGTCTGATTTACAGGTCATAAACAGTACTTCCAGATAGGTTAGAAGTTGTAAAAGCCTTTTGAAATTGCCTTAAGTGATGTCACTTGAGTCAGCGTTGCCTCTTTGTATATAACAATCCGGGGGGGGGGGGATAGATTAATCATTTATGTAATAAGTGAGATGGCCAGACCTTTTGAGTCGGCTCCATATCTCTGCTTGTGTAATTTAACTAGTATATTCTCCAACCTTATGTTGCGTTTCAGTCAAAGGTCCAAAAGTTTTTCCGGTTAAAGTTTTCAACTTCCCAAGTGTTTCAGCTCCAGGATGCAAAGTGAGCATGTGCTGATCGTGGGGAGATGATGTTTCTCTGGCAAGAGCTCTGTAGCAATTTGACTGTTTTAACGTTTTCCAAATAACTTTTATACTGTCAAGATAACTTTCAAAGATTTTTTACTCTAACCAGCTACCTTGTTTCCTGCTCTGACATCCATTTACACTCAGGTTTTACTGTCCAATAGTATGAATATAATTACAAATAGGTAAATATATTATTAGATAATAGCAACACTGACTTTAAATGGTGTTTTATTTCCTTTTGTAGTAGTATAGACATGTTTGGACTTTTCAGTCTCATCCTGTGTAATTAATTCAACAGATTGTTCAAGGAAGACAAATGCGTGAACAAAGTCTTGAGTGTTATTGGACAGCTTTTTGCATAAAAAGGTTAAGTATGGTATCATTAGTATTTGTTTAATTGTTTTCTTAAGTTTTGACAGCTTTTCGTTAACCCAAGTTTTTACAATGGAGGTGTTTTATATGAATGTGTGATTTTATTCAAAGAAAATGTAACTCCCAACATTATTTTCAATGGCACTTTATTATAAAGAATAATCACGTTAGGATAAGAGTGTTTCATAAAGTATAAATTATGAATGTATGTTTTGTGAAAGTCAGAAATTGACTTTGTATTAGTCCAAAGCATTAGCATAAAAAATGATATTGCTTGTTTTGATAAACCTGCTTGTACTTCACCTGAGTATTTTCATTCAATGCTGCTTCATACTTCTACTCCACTACTTTTACACTACTACATTTATCTGACAGCCATAGGAACTAGTATATTTTGATGCCACTACTTTCGTACTTTACTTAAGTAAGATTTTGAATGCAGGACTATTGAGTATTATTAACCCTTTCACTGAGTACTTTATGCAGAATGAAAACAAAGAAGATTGACACTATTGTAGTAATAATAATATGAAAACTTGAAAAGCTTAAAAATGAATAGTTCATTTTAATTATAATGAAAAGGATGGAAATATGTCTTCTTTTAAAAAGTAATAACATGATGGAACCAAAGGATTTTCTTTCCTTCTATATTTACCCTTAGTCATTTGTTAGATAGAATCAGAATACCTTTATTAGTCCCACAGAGGGGATATTTACATGTTACAGCAGGTAAAGAGCCAACAATAGCTGAATATTACTAAAGAAGCATGCATAAAATATGAAAGATAAAAATGACACCATTTACTAAATACACATCCAGTACCAACATGTCTTTGTGCAGGCAATGTTTCAGAAGATTTGAAATGTCTACGTCCATACTGTTAAGGACACCTATGATAGAAAGTGTCCTGTTGAAGCTTTATTGCAGTGGTGTCAAACTCAAGGCTCACAGAAAAAATCCGGCCCACGACCTCGTTTTATGTGGCCCGCAAGAGCTTGCAAAGAATATAATATAAAATGGTGTAATTGTTGAATATTTGCTTTCAATTATTTGCCCTAGACCTCTGCTTTCAGACGTAGTTATTTATGAGGTTATTACCAGAACTGATGATGGTCCAATGCAAAGCCAATAATATAATATAATACATTATTTAATATATATTATATATTTACATATGTATATTTATATAGTCTTAAAGTTACAACCGGCCCTTTGAGTGCAACCATAATGCTAATGTGGCCCGCAATGAAATTGAGTTTGACACCTCTGCTTCCTGCGTGTGACGTCACAGTCACAGTTGCCAGCAGAGAGCTGCGCAGCCGCTCTGCCTCAGCAGGAGAGGACAGCGCAGCCATTTCTCTACCCCTCACGAAAAGAAACCTCCAGCGGGGGTTTGTGAGGGTCTTTCACCCAAATAACTTCCCCGACGTGCGGGAATCATGAAGTGAGCAGCACATACCGAGGCGCAGCTCGATCCCGGAGCTACAAACTTTCTCCCAAATGTAACGCCTGCGCAGGCGACACACACACGCTCGGTCTTTTTTCCCGTTGTTTTCTGTCAGAAATGGAGGGACATCTGCAAGGCGACTGCGGGGACATCGTGATCCTGCATGTGAAAACGGAAGCGGTGGATGAGAACACGTCTGCGCTGGTTCTGAGCAGCCGAGGCTCGCCTGCGCCTTGCGGAGATTCCGCATGCCGAGGCGGGGAGCAGACTGCCGAGGAGCCGGGAGAGAACACCGCTGCTCCGGGGCTGCTGTGTGAGTGCTGCTGGGCTTTCTCTTTTTAATGCACAATTTAGAAACAATAATTCAATACGTGGGGTTTCTGATTAAGAGGAGACACTACAGGTGGATGGTGTCCACATCTGAATATTTAATTCATTCTTGGGAGATATTGGGGTTCATGACGGATAGTTTATACTAACAATAAATATGTAAATGTGTATAAGAGCTAATATATAATTATAATAGCCTACTTATAATATATACTTTATAGATTTTTTTTTTTAATTATAGTATTAATGAAGATATTAATGCTGAAAACCACCTAAAAATATACAAAAGAAACTATGGATATTACTTACATGATTAATTACATCAAGACATATATTTATAAAAAATTGCTCAGTTGCCTACAATTCTTAAAAGCCATACACTTCCTTTGCAAATGCTAAATATAATACCAACTTTTGGTGAATCTAGTAAAAATCTACAATTCTTTTTAAATCTGTTATCATGATGATAATAATGTGCTTCTTATCTGTTTTCCTTTTAGACCCGGTGAGTACAGACCGCTTCTTCACCACATCGGGGGACGGAAAGACGTACCTGAAGATAGCTCCAGGTGAGAGCATCAGTGTGAGAGGATCACTCCCAGGGGCGCACCTTGCAAACAGGCAAGGCAGGCAACTGCTTGGGGCCACGGACCAGAAGGGGCCCCCCAAAGAAGGTATTAAGAAGGTCCACAGCAACGACAACTTGAAACACCCTTTAATTTACTGCAACGACATGTCGGGGAACACCCAAGTCTAATCAGCATGCACACACATGAATGAGACGATTCATTTGGTGTAAGAAATGTTAAACTCTGACATGACTTTAGTTTTGTTAACAAACCTTTTAGGAATGAAAGAATCATTTAAAGTAAATAACAACATGTAAATATTTCAACTGTATTTTATGTTAAAGACTTTCAAAACAGGGGTTCACATTTTTTAAAATGTCTCCATAACATTAGGTTTTGGCAACACAAAAGTTTAAAGTAATATTTATTTATATTTTAGTAATAAAAGGTAACTCCTAAGTACCATACTGTATGTAGATCTTAATTAGATTTTATTAAATATTGCTAATCCTCATTGGAGAATGTGACATCACTTTTTCCATCCAAGCCCTGCCCACCTTACACCATCAAGAAGTGCACAGCAAATACACAAAATATCTCAAGTTAAATCAATGACAAATGTTATCACTTTTGCTGAATTTTTGACATTCTATATTAAGAAACTAATTCAAAAAGTACGTCTCTAGGCTTTTATCTCTTCCATATCTAAATCCCACTTCTTTCCTCTCCCCCAGCGTCAGCGATGCCTCCTTCCCCCTCAGAGAAGACGCTTCTCTCCGGCTCTGATTTCTCCTCCAAAGCCGTGCTGTGTCTGATTGAGGCGGTGGGCCGGCGCTGGGGCCTCTACGAGACCCGGGAGCGCTCACAGCTCTTCCAGAGTGTCCAGGAGGAAATGGCCTCCAAGGGCCACCTGCTTCCTGTCGAAAAGATCCGCCGCAAGTGGAACAACCTCATCGTCACGTACAAGAGGGTCAAAGACCGCAGCCAGGAGACGGGACACGCCAAAACGTCCTGGGAGTTCTTCGATGTAAGTCTTCAAGAAGCCCTGCTTTGCTTTTTGGGGTTTTTCTCGAACACTGTTTCGATTTCTAGGAATAACTTTGTTTAGGTCGGCAGCTTGCTCTAGAAATGCAACTGGATCATGTCTGATCTATACCATGAACCATGTTTATCGATAGTGAGTGCTATGCAAGCAGGTGTTTTGTTCATGGGTTGACTAGATCACAGGTGAGGCTTTCAAGATCTTCCGAACTGTCCGACGCGCGGTCTTAAAAAACTCCAATTCAATTCTAACCACAACAGCCTCTGGACCGTTGTCGGTTATTGTGATAAGGAATTACCGTACCTGGGTCGGCAGGGTCCCGGGACCCACCGTTGCGTGGGTAATAAAATGGAGACTTAGTTTTACGGGGGAGTATGTCTAATTCCAGGCGGCGACCCAAGCCAAATTACTTTATGTCATCAGGACCATTTCGGAGTTCACTTAGTCGAATTACTCTCAATTTGTACCACACATATATAAAGCCCATATTTCCTCTGTACTGTCCTAGTAGGTCAACGAAGCTGTTCCCTGCCTCTAGACTTCATATATTATCAATCTAATTATATTGAGGAGTATNCGGGGGGGTAGATTAATGTAATAAGTGAGATGGCCAGACCTTTTGAGTCGGCTCCATATCTCTGCTTGTGTAATGCAACTAGTATATTCTCCAACCTTATGTTGATAAGGTTGGAGAATATACTAGTTGCATTACACAAGCAGAGATATGGAGCCGACTCAAAAGGTCTGGCCATCTCACTTATTACATTAATCTACCCCCCCGGATTGTTATATACAAAGAGGCAACGCTGACTCAAGTGACATCACTTAAAGTGGACCTATCATGCTATATTTGAAAAATATATTGTAGGGCCATACCTATATAAAACATGTCTGTGAAGTTTTGTTTTCAAAATACCAAACAGATCACCCATTTTATACTGCTCAAACCCCTCTTTTGCAGCCCTGTTAGAGAAACGCGGATTGTGGGTCCTTAAAAATAAATAAAAATAAATAAGAGGAGGCGGAGCTAATGCCTGATAAGAATTCTACCGGAGATTATTTCTGAAATAGTATGGAGCTCAAATGCTTTTTCTCTTGCAGGTTTATCACAAGGTGAGATTTTTTTTTATTTCCTGCTTTTTAAAACATGTGCTCTACAGTACAGGTTAGCTCTGAGTGTTAGTGAGGCTTGCTAATGTGAACAAAGACGAGATTACGTCCAAAACACGTCAGGCATTGTTTCTGATAGCAACTTTCTGTGGGTCCGCCGACGTCACAGCGGATGGAAATCTGTATCCGTTCGTTGTACACCCGTTTTTTAAATATTTGGGTACAGAGGAAAAGAGAGAGGGTTTTATTTTCTNTGGAAGAGGACCATTAAATGTTTGGACACCACTCTGGGAAAACTTATACAGGTTTGTTAAACTTGAATTTGACAGCTTGAATGTTTTTACCATTGGAAATGTTGCTACACCTTGTAAGATTTTGGAAACTTCACTGCAGGCGGATCATCTGAAAGCAGGAAACTACAGAGGAGGATTGAAATGGGTAATAACAAAAACTGATGTAAATACATCATACATGTGACATGTCTCCATGCTTAAATGTTCAAAAGCTCTTTATTTTTCTCATACTGCCTGTGCTGCAGCACCTCTTTTCACCCTCTGTCTGAAACCAGAGCCCAGTCTGCTCTGATTGGTTAGCTTTCTAGCTCTGTTGTGAAAACAGTGATGTTTAATAATTTTCAGAGCAAATCTTCAGTTACAAAAATGTACCTGTAGCCAGGGAGGTAATGAGCTTTTGAGAGACCGAAGGACTTGTCAAGCCTGAACGTTGTTAACTATGTAAAACATAGACACTGTTTATTTTCAGGCAAAGATCTTGAGGATCCACAAAGTGCGGTGTGATTGTAAACTGTGCAAACCAGGAAGTAAGGATCTGGTAAGTTTGTTAATCAGTCATTTTCATAAACAAGGAACCTTCTGTAATGTAATTCTACTGAGATGTTTACATTTCTGTCTTGGCAGGATGATGAGAAAAACGATGACGAGTGTTTCATATGTAAAACTGAAGAAGAAGAAGACGAGTTTGTGATGTGTGATACCTGCCCCCGCTCCTTCCATAAGAAATGCCACCTTCCTCATGTAGAGGACAACATCATAGGGTGAGCTTTGAATCAAAACAAAAGAACAAAAAAATGTGTTCCCCTTGAATCTGGATTAATACTTGATTCTGGTTGGCTGCAGGTTGTTCATTATTTTCTTATAAAGGACACCTACCAAGTAGTTCAAGAGACATTGTTTTTCCACCAGTCTAAACTCATGGATGTATCTAAATGATAGCAATGTGACTTGCTTTGGCCTCGAAAACTGACATCCATAAAAAAATGTAGATTAAACTTCAACTGGAGAACACTACTTAATTCAATACATTGTATTGTAATGCAAGTCACCTAATCTACTTTATTTCGGTAAAAGCATCGCTGCCTTGGCAGAGACCCTGCTTTATTACATGTTAAACTAACTGTTCAACTTTATAAATCAGCTTCTAAATGCTCTACGCAAGTGTTATGTCACGTGGTTTCACTTATTTAAAGAGGGATCGATGTTATATACTGTTGAAGATTGCCTTTCCCCGCTCAGAGACCCAGGTCGTCGCACGCATCTCTGCTTGTCTAGCGGACATCTCTCAGTGGATGTCTGCTCACCACCTCAAGCTCAACCTTGACAAGACTGAACTGCTTTTCCTTCCGGGAAAAGATTGTCCCACTCTTGACCTAACANAGCACCTCTTTTCACCCTCTGTCTGAAACCAGAGCCCAGTCTGCTCTGATGAAAATTATTAAACATCACTGTTTTCACAACAGAGCCAGACAGCTAACCAATCAGAGCAGACTGGGCTCTGGTTTCAGACAGAGGGTGAAAAGAGGTGCTGCAGCACAGGCAGAAGGGGACAAATAAAGATATTTTTGAACCTTACACAGTAGAGGAACAAAATACAAATATGAACCTAAAAAAGAGCATAATGAGGCACCTTTAAAGATTCCTATCAAAATGCATCTCACAAGAATGCACAGTTACATGTTTACCTTTATGTGATCACCGAGTGCTTTCCCTTCACACTCGATGTCTTTCTTCCAGGACAAATATGTTGGACCTGCCTCCAGCATGAACTGCATTGGGGTAATCCATCTGGCCTCAGTACGAATACTCTTCCCTAAGATCTCTGGCAAGGAGACACATTACACTAGATTCAGCTGGTCAGTAAAAACTTTATTATTTCAATACACATATTAAGCTTTTGTGTTCAGTCAGATATATCTACCTGTTGCAAATCGTTTTTTGTGTAAGTCCCCCGCTAAAGGTCCACATGTGACTTTGAACACCTTCCTGCCACTGTCATGGCTGGCGACTGTCTGTTCCTCTCTCTCTCCTTCTTCATCTGTAATGGACAACATGATTATCCTAATGCTATGATACTGGGATTGGGTCAAGCAGCAGTCTATGCAAGAGTGCCAAGAACTGCATTTCTTCAAATGGCCACTTGAGGCTCTAAAAGGGAGGTTTAAAGAGCTAACGTTTCAGCAAATATTCTTCTACAAAAAAAATGTCAGTCTAGTGTTATCCTATTTATATGTTGGCACTTATTAGCAGGTTATCAATGTCTGCACTTACGTTACCTGGCCTGTTGGCTTAGCTCGTTGATGTACAAGTCACTTTAAAGAGTTAGCTGTTCATTTTAGTAGTGACCAAACAAGCATTTTTTTGCTAGCCGAAATTAGCATCCCAATTGATATCAAAGGTAAAGTGAATTATGGATGCCAACCAAGCTAGCTAGCTTCAAGTATCTGGTAACTTAGCCTTTGGTACAAAAAAAACAAGTTCTATGATTTCTTCTAACATTAGCATCAGTGACCCTATATATAACTCTGAGGAAAGCAGGACCTGTTCCAGAAATATTTGTGCTGCTTGATGAATCCTGGTCCTCGTCCTCGTCCTCGTCTTCGTCCTCGTCCTCGTCCTCATCTTCTTCTTCCTCGGACACTAAAAAATGAAAATGGTAAATAGGTTTTCCATTGCTTCTTCGTATTAATAATTTATCCTACAGTTAAAACAGTCACTTCTTCAATATGCCAATTTGAAACTCAACATTTTACACATGCAGACTTAGATGAAAACCATTTAGATTAGACCGGTACATCTTGTAATAGCTTGCAGGGATTCAGAGTTTTCTCATAGACTATCAAAAATGTATACACCTTTAGCAACAAACCTATGGTTACATCGTCAGTTGGGAACAGGGTTTTCTTGGTCTAACAGTAAGAAAAAAGGGATATTATTAGGGTCAGATCATTAAAAACTAAGTAGTCAGAATATATGTATGTATTTACACAAGTTTTTGTTATTACCTTTTTCCATCCTGCTCTGTAGTTTCCTGCCTTCAGATGATCCGCCTGCAGTGAAGTTCCCAAAATCTTACAAGGTGTAGCAACATTTCCAATAGTAAAACATTCAAGCTGTCAAATCCAAGTTTAACAAACCTGTATAAGTTTTCCCAGAGTGGTGTCCAAACATTTAATGGTCATCTTCCAGTTCTTGGAGCTGTCCTTGCCNGGACCTCTACAAGTCCCAGCTGCCGGTGACCTGTGGAGAGAAGGAGGGGATACTCAGCAGAAAAAGACTGGCTGATGGTGAGCAGAATATAAATAACTGAATTATGGGATCATGAAAAAAAAATTATCATCATTGTCTACTCCAATATGGAAATCAAGTAAATTAGGACCAGATTTAGAGATTATTAATCACAATGTAATTTCTGATATATAGTGAAACTTCTCCAATCTTATTCTGACCAGAGAAAGATAGTGACATACTGTGTATATTGTTCATCAAATTTGTATCAGACTTTATAAAGCATGTAATATGTGTGATAACGTATTCTCAAAAGAAAAGGGGAGATTTATTCCAGATTTCGCTATGAGCAAATGTTCTCCTGCAGTGCAAACTGATATGATTTTCAAGACACTGTACTATTTGTGTGAGACCATTAACAATGTCCAATTGTAACCATTGCTACTACATTTTTGTTTGTTGGACTTTTTTTGTGTTCTTCCGTAACATAGTGACAGCACTCTGTATCATTCATGCTCCAATTGTTTGCGCTCCATTACATTGTAAGTGATAGCCTAAGGGGCGGGCCATCTCTAAGCATTTGACCAATCACAACGGAGCCGGCCAGCTNATCTCTAAGCATTTGACCAATCACAACAGAGCCGGCCAGCTAACCAATCATGTGCCTACCTCTTTTCACCCTCGGTCTGAAATCAGAGCCCAGTCTGCTCTGATTGGTTAGCTGGCCGGCTCTGTTGTGATTGGTCAAATGCTTAGAGATGGCCCGCCCCTTAGGCTATCACTTGTAATGGAGCGCAAACACTTGGAGCATGAATGATACAGAGTCTGTCACTATGTTAGTGTCTTGAAAATCATATCAGTTTGCACTACAGGAGAACATTTGCTCATAGCGAAATCTGGAATAAATTTCCCCTTTTCTTTTGAGAATAAGTTATCACACATATTACTTGCTTAATAAAGTCTGACACAAATGTGATGAACAATATATGTCACTATCTTTCTCCGGTCAGAATAAGATTGGAGAAGTTTCACTATATATCAGAAATTACATTGTGATTAATGATCTCTAAATCTGGTCCTAATTTACTTGATTTCCATATTGGAGTAGACAATGATGATAAAAAAAAAAATGTCAATGATTTTTTTTTTCATGATCCCATACTTCAGTTATTTATATTCTGCTCACCATCAGCCAGTCCTTTTCTGCTGAGTATCCCCTCCTTCTCTCCACAGGTCACCGGCAGCTGGGACTTGTAGAGGTCCCAGGTCCAAATGTCGTTCTTCTCTCCCTTCTTCAGGGGAGAGGCTGGAAAATAAAAACAAAGAAAGAAAGAATTTACTTTACAAGTTACTTTTCAGCAGGGGAACTTTGAGTAATATACAGTCATGTTTACAAATGGAAGCAGAAGTGGGAGGTGACTTACAGAAGTGTATTTTCTCAGGCCTTTTCCTCGGAGTCACCCGAGACGACGGACCTGGCTGCTCCTCCTCTTCGTCGCACACGTCCCTATTTTTCAGTTTTCTCTTCTTTTTAACAGAGCTCTCTTGCTTTTCCGCTTCCTCCTCATCTTCTGAAACATCCTTCCTTTTCCCTTCATCTGCCTCCTCTGTTTCCGCCCTCTCAGACTGCTTTATGTCGGATTGGAAAGTTCCTGCAATTCCAATTAACCGCCATTGATATAGTTAATAACGGAAAGATTCCTTCCTAACTTCATTGTCATAGTGTGGCCTCAGCAGATTTCGCCAATAATGATGTCAACTTATAACTACATATTCATTTGTTTAGCTAACTATTTGAACAATGGTGTATTTATTGTTCTAGCTATCAATTTCAACAATGGTTTAATCCATGGTCATTACTTTGACCATGATTTATGCAGAACTCTTTTACGTTTTACTATCAATGGCCAACTATTTCAACTTGTTTTTTCATTACTTTATAAGAAAATTGAGTGTATCCATATTTTTCAAGTTAGTCAATTTACTTTCAGCTTACCGGTTGAACAGGTATGCTAGTTCGCTAGCCCTATCAATCCTAAAATATAGTAAACAGTGTTATTAGGCGTTAGTGTTGAGCCACAAAGTGAGATCAGTGATTCCGATTTAAATTTCCAAAGAGAACAGGAACATGGTGAACAGAATCTTAATCATTAACACACTAATGACCAAAATAAAGACTTCGTCTGACCGTTCATGAGGTCGTTTCTCAGCTCTCGCAGGGTGGGGTACTCGTTCAAGATGGAGTCCTTGAAGACACAGGTCCAGAACACTCTGATGTGCTGTGGTTGCTTCCTCTCCAACCGGTCCAGAATCTCATAGAGACCTTTCCTTATTTTTTTAATACTCTGCATGCGATTCACTTTCTACAGACACACAAACAAAAGGAGAAAATAAGCGGTTCAATAACTGCACAATAGCCTCAGAGCGCAGAATCAGATTGAGCCAAAACATCTGATCACAATGTTAGCTTTGACACTTCCATTAAAGCAGGGGTTTGGGTTATTTCAAAATATGTATACCTATGTATGCTAACATTCATTTAATCTATCCAATGGTTGACAGATAAAGTTGAAATGCTTCCATTCAATTTGGGTAAAATAGATTTTAAAATACTTTAACCTGATTGACAGATCATTCATACTGCTGATCACTGTCATGGTTTAATTGATATAAAATGTCTGTTCACCAAACGTCTCAAAATGCACATAATAGGGGACAACAAATAGTTTTGGGGTAGAGGGGGGCATGACAACTCCCATTAGAAACTCAATTTAATTTAAGGAAGTAGAAAATAACCAAACCATATTCAAAATCCATTTGCAAAGTCGGCAGCCCAAATATAGGCCTACATTATTTTTGAATAAAGTAATTGTTATAAATATTGTTCGTTTATGTTGTTTGTAAAGTTTAGACTTTGAGTGTGGGCGCAATCTGAGTCAAAAAGTAGTGGAATTAGATATTGAAACCAGCTACAAGTGGCAGTTTTGGCGCTTTTTTTCACATGCCTCATGTTTCAAAATGATTGTGCAGAAATTAGTAGCAGCCATTTCATTCAAACAGGAAGTGTGTATGAAGAAGGTAATAACAACAGCGTTTCCACTCCAGCCCCTCACCTGGTATGTGTCATCATCCAGCAGCAAGTCGTGGTCCCGCAGCTGTCGCAGAAAGGTTTGCGGGTTCTCCATGATGGACATTGCCGTTTTACTTCGCCGGAAAAACTGCAGGAGCTCATTATCCCCCAGCCACTCCATCGGTTCCATAAGATACAGTCACAGCCACAAAACACCCAGAGACACCGCGTATGCTCCACATCCAAACTATGGCACTAAAGTAAACAAAGTGCTTTAGAAAGTCACCCTCCGTTGTTTACCATGCATTAGGCCTCATTCTCTGCGCGTAAACTGTCCCGATTAATATGATTTGGACACTGACATTCAAATGCGCATAAAAAACTTCACCGTGGACTACTGTGTTGGAGGTTTGAAATCAAAACAAGTAGAGATTTAGAAGCATTAATTCGTGGAGTTTCTTAACTGTATCTCCCCACAAATGTGTCCTCAGTTCCTCCTTCAGGGAATAGTATATTCCTGCAATACCTCCCTTCTCTTTGGGGTGACGTTTGGAAAGTGAAACTAGTTTTTTATTTTTGACAGATAAATGCACTACTGGTCTCTGTCTGCAGAGGGCACCATCCACTTAAAAGAGACTTCCTGAATTCTTATTTATTTAAATGAAAGAATACATGTTATTTTAGTTGTCAGTTAGTGAGAAAAATAACAGTTTTATTTTTAATTATGCTACTATTCAAACTTAATTTGATTATCAAGGGAATTGTATATGTCATAAGACTTTTAATCTCATGAGCTTCAAGAAATTGTCTTACTGTACTGTATTTCTATAATACACTGGTTAGTTGTTCTCTATTTATTCAACATATCTATATAAAATCACAATATACACCATTTATTTTACTGCATATTATCTCTGTTCTACTTTATATGTATATATTTTTATTATTCCTTAAAGGAACTTGCACCATTTTGTCTATTGCACAATGTTATACCATTTGCTTTTATGTAAAGTATATTGTTCGTTGCATTGTTGGAGAAAATATTAAATGTATTATGTTGCTTTTTTCTTATCTCGATTTAAGTTATACTGAAGAACTTTAAAATAAAAGTCTTACATTCACGAGTGGTCAGTACTCTAGTGAGGTTTTCACTGTTTTTATGTTTTGTTTGTCGGACTTTTCAGCTTTATTGTCCAGTTTTGTTATAAAAGTAATCAAATATAATAACATTTGTTTGAAGTATTTAGACAAGTGTCATTGCCTTTTACATTTGTCCATAGTGTAACTTGAACACTCTAACTTTTTACAGTTTGAAACTAACCTTCCCAACAGTGGGTAATTGTAAAATAACTAGTGAACATTTGANACAATCCCAGTCAAATTTACAATATATTATCGTATTATTTAGATTTGTATATTTACAGTAAATTACTGGCTACTGTGTTGCATTACTTCTACAGTAATAGTGTGAACATACAGGTAATTACTGTAATTTATGTGCAGCAAGGTGCCATAATACCACATCTCTGTACTGCTATATCACAGTAATTCCATGGGCATGGTAACTGTAAAGTCACAGTATTTAGTTGTACTTTTATCCTAATTTACTTTAAAATATATACAGTAAATTACTGTGAAATATTTACAGTAAATTACTGTGAAATCCATGCAACTAGTAGCCAGTAATTTACTGTAATTTTACAGCCAAACATTTTACAGTGTACTTCCGGGTGTACAATTCTCCGTTATCCAATGGGAATGGACGCTCACATTGCCTTTAAGGGCAGCCGACACAAACGAATGCGGTGCTTCCATGAGCGTCAAATCCCGCCGCAGATGGGAATACATTGCAATCAGTTGAAAGCCATTTGCGTCCCTTTATGAAGCTGAAGGAGCCTAGGAGCGTCACAACTGCACGCCACGGGACCCTGACCAAACGTCGCTCCTGGACGATTATGGAGTGAGAGTGTGTTGCGTAAAACATATTTTTATGCCCCACTATGCGCCGCATAGGTGCGCCGCATTAGCGGCTCTGTTGAGGCTCCCTTCGCAAGATGAGGCCCCACGCAGTCTGCGTGATCAGCCTGTAGGGAGGGACAGCCCCCCCACATCATGTAGAGTCAGACAGTCACCTTGTGTGAGGCAGACCCACATTTGCGCAGCGTTGCGTTCACAATACATACAAAAAAAAGAAAATTGCCAGGCCATCGGGAAACCTCCCGGTCCTCCTGATGGCCTGTCTTTGGGTGACGTTTGGAAAGTGAAACTAGTTTTTATTTTTTACAGATAAATGCACTACTGGTCCCTGTCTGCAGAGGGCATCATCCAGAGATTTCCTGAATTCTTATTTATTTAAATGAAAGAATACATGTTATTTTAGTTGTCAGTTAGTGAGAAAAATAAAAGTTTTATTTTAAATTATGCTACGCTTGATAATCAAACTTAATTTGATTATCAAGGGAATTGTAGACTTTTAATCTCGTGAGCTCTGTAAATTGTCTTACTGTATTTCTATAATAAACTGGTTAGTTGTTCTCTATTTATTCAACATATCTATATAAAATTACAATATACACCATTTACTTTACTGCATATTATCTCTGTTCTATTTTATATGTATATATTTTTCTTATTCCTTAAACAAACTTGCACCATTTTGTCTATTGCTCAATGTTATGTCATTTTCTTTTATGTAAAGTATATTGTTTGTTGCATTGTTGGAGAAGCCTGAGATTTTCATTGCCAATACCACAGTGTGTAGCTACTGTGCATACAACAAATACAGCTTTTGAATCCTTTGACTATATTATTTTAGGAGGAAATGCTTATAAATATGTAAAATATTAAATGTATTATGTTGCTCTTGTCTTATCTCGATTTAAGTTACCCTGAAGAACTTTAAAATAAAATTCTTACATTTACCAGTGGTCAGTACTCTAGTGAGGTTTTCACTGTTTTGTTTGTCGGACTTTTCAGCTTTATTGTCCAGTTTTGTTATAAAAGTAATCAAATATAATAACATTTGTTGGAAGTATTTTGAAAAGTGTCATTGCCTTTTACATTTGTCCATAGTGTAACTTGAACACTTTAACTTTTTACAGTTTGAAACTAACCTTCCCAACAGTGGGTAATTGTAAAATAACTAGTGAACATTTGACTTTCCTCTCACCAGCTTTGACTCTAAAACCATGACTGTGACGTGGCATTTCCACAGAGATCTAACAAATATATTCCAATTACTTGAATATAGACTCTCTACTTCTTCCATTCTATTTTATTTGTATACTTGCACTATTTGAATTGTCTGTTTTATTATGTTGCGCCGTTGGAGGAGCCTGTGACCTAAGATTTTCATTGCCATATCTACACTGTAACTATGTACAAATGACAATAAAAGCCTTGAATCTTGAATATATCATTTATTGTTTTGTTCCTCGTGCATGCTGTTGATGGTATCGTATCCTTCCAAGTCGTTGTAGATGACGTCTGTGTGGTGTTCTTGGCAGGTCTGCACCGCCTGCAGGACGGATGCGAGGCGCCGGTCCAGAGCAGAGAGGTTTCCTTCAGAGAGGAGCGGGGCCAGAGGGGCCAGAGGGTCCTGAGCCAGAGACTCCCTCATGACGTCACTGAGACGGAAACCAGGGAGGGACAGGAGACGCAGGCGGAGGAGGGTGGAGCGACGGATGCTATAAATATGGGTGGAGAGCTCAAGACCATGAGAAATATTGACACATAAGCCAGAATCTTCAGAGATAACTCAAGTTTCCTCACCCTCTTTCTGGTCTGTTAATTGCAGGTGTCATTATGTGCTACTCTAACTGACCTTGAAGCAGGCCGCTGTGTCTGTAAATGCTTTGGTAAACTTGGTGTAAGACTGTGTTGTGATTGTGTGTTTTAAAATTGTCTGTAACTGTGCTGTTTCCATTCTTGGGCCAGGACTCTGTTGAAAAATAGATTTGTAATCTCAATGAGGCCTATCCTGGTTAAATAAAGAATAAATAAATAAATACAAAATGTGCTGAATTCTTTTAATTCATCCCTTTATTTTTTGTAGTTTTGTTGCCACTAGTTGCTCATTAAAAAAATGAATATGAATAATGTAAAAAATTAACTATAGTGGCATCTTGTAGCAAATCACGTTAAAAATCACTTTTTTCCAACGCGTCTTGACGTAACATGGAAATTCTTGCTCAGCTTGTTATGGTAATTTGATAGCTAGACGTTCAGGAGGATTTTACCAAGAGCTGAATTATCCACAGAGGTCTAATTTCTCTTTAAATCAACAAGGTGAGAAGACCCAAAATATGTTAAAATACGCTCAGCTTGTTGTCTGATAACTGAAGATCCAGATGTCTGATGACTAAAAACATTCAGCCAGTTACAATATATTGTCAACAACAACCAACATCTTAAAGGTGCATTGTTAAAATGGGGCTCAAATTAGATAAAAAGTCCATTTATGACTAACCCAATGTTGATGCATGTGCAAGAGCATTCTTTACAGGAGACAAAATGAAATGGAATGTTACCTTGATTTAAAAAAAAGGATTTCTCCAAGTCTGATAAATGTTGGAATTATTTGGGATGATATCAAAACACAATTTAACAAAAATATATAGCATAGGTCTGGTTGTCTTTGGACATTCAAGGCAGAAATGTTGGATATTGGATAGTTACTCAGTGAACAGACAGTGTATTCTTTTACCTGCAGCATTGTTTCAAAGGAACTAGAATAGTCGGTTCGTCCTGAGAGTGACGGCCGAACCTGGAAAACATCATCAAGAGCATCAAACATATATAATGTTTCTTTATATGTTGTTCTCAGACTTCTACTACATATTAGTAGAACTGTTGCCTTTTCTATACGAGTAACATGATCAACTCCCAGTGAGCAGCTCATTGTACTCACGCCCGTCCGTTATCCAGATGCAGCAGAAAAGT
>NW_011360468.1:34623-34858 GCF_000735185.1 Notothenia coriiceps | reverse complement strand
GCATTTCAGAAAACGCCGCAGCATTTCAGAAAACGCCACGGCATTTCACAAAACACTACAGCATTTCACAAAACACATAAGCATTTCACAAAACACATAAGCATTTCAGAAAACGCCACGGTATTTCACAAAACGCCACAGCACGCTCTGAGTGTGTTCTAACAGCTAACGGCTGATGTGTTGGGCCAAGCGTCATTTCTTGACTGGCAGCAAAAACAACCAATCACAGCAGTGC
>NW_011360468.1:17294-34578 GCF_000735185.1 Notothenia coriiceps | reverse complement strand
CACCACACACACACACACAAACAATACTGGCATCCCTGAATGTGGATTGCCTGGTATTAGATAAAACATTAAGATTCCTATGCATAATTAAACCACATGTCAAGTTTTAATAATATAATTAGAAAGTGATAAATAGTAATTGGATTGGTCAGAGACACACACACAACAACACACACACACAACACACACACACAGCACACACACACATCTTCTCAGGCAGTGGGTGATGTGTTCTATCGGGTGACAGGGACAGCAAACGGTCCATTTCTCCAGCAAACAAGAAAGTGCATCATGGGTCCTGGGGGAAATGTCAAGATGCTACGCAACGCAACAACCCCCGCGGGGCAGAGCTAGCTCGCTAAAGCCTGGGGTTTAACAGCCTATTGGAAATCCATGCCCATCTTCATGGTTATCACACAGCTTAGCGTTAGCGTGGATAGCTGCTGTTAGCATAGCACTTGTTTAGCCGGATGGCTATCAGATCTAAATCAGATTCAGAACACTTTACATATCTCAGGGGAAATTCGGGTTTGGGGACATTTTTTATTTGGAATACAATTAAATAAAAATAACCGTAAATAAATAATAAAATATTCTATTAGAAAACAATAATAATGATATTTCTATAAACATTAAATAATCCAATAAAATATATTTTTAAAGGAATGCGTAGACAGCATTTGGAATGTTTTTTTAATACAAAACAAAACATATATGGGACTTTTCTCGTTTTGAACATATTATTGCAGATAACTGGAGCCTATAGAGATAGCACAGACATGAATCAATACTGTATCCACTTATATCACACAAGAGATTATTATCATTATGGACATTATGTCTGCCATGGACTTTACAACGATTGAATAGTCAAAATGTGCGACAGAATAATCCAACAAGTCACACCAAGGAAGAATGGTCTTTTCCATGAACCATGACTTTATCAGAATAAAATTGAGTAAACCAAAAAACATGTTCCCACGGGTCTTTGAAATCCCTCAGAGGGTTATCCATTTGAAGGATGAAATCAAGGACTTACTAAACCATGTCTATTTTTAACAAAGGATTATGGCAACGACCCATTGAATTTAACCACATGTGTATTTAGGATATACAATAGGCATGGGTCGTTTAACGTACCGAAACTCGAAATTGAAGATATCTGTAAAGTTCTTATTTAAAAAAAAATGTTAACCTTCTAACTGTGTCTCACAACATGCATGGTTGTTTCTGAATTTCTAACGGCGGGGATTCGTTCCTTGATTTTTGCTGCTTAACAAGTGTGGAAAACTGAATAATTATTTCCCTAAGTCTGCTTACAACACCTAAATTTTGAAAGAAACATCCATAATTATTAATCAGTTTTGCAACTTACAAATTATGTATCTAAATATATCATATTCAATTACTTGTTATACTCTCCTTGCACTATTTATATTTTTTGCTTGCACTATTTTAACTAATTTATCGAGTTTATTGCGCTGCACTGTTAGGAAGCTAGATAGACCTAAGATTTATCATTGACATAAACATACACTGTAAGCTACAGTATGTAAACATGACATAAAAAGCCATAAAATCTTGAAGGTCCCATATAATATACGGTATTTTTAGATCATATAAATTATGTCATAATAATAACAAGAAACCTGATCTCTGATTGGCTGAACACCAACTGAATCATTGCAGCATTACCATAAATCCCTCTGTTTTCAGACACTGTTTCCAAAGTGCTGATATCTCATGTCTGTTACTATTAGATTGAAAAAGGGAGCCCCTCCCCACCACAAGCCCTATAAGAGAGATTTGGGTTACAAGAACACATGGATAGCTCTAGGAGGAATTCAAGGTGATAGGAGGAGGGGGGATGGGGGTTAACCATTGATTTGCTGAATTGGGCTTAATGATTAACACAAGAACAAAACATCGTGATGACATCAAAGTGGACAATCTGATCAGCTCATATATATCAGACAGAGTTTTTATACGAAATAGCGATAGGACAAAAAGAGAGAGGAGTCTTCTGATTCCTGAAACGTATCAGAAGTCTCTTTTCCACAGAGGGGACCCATGTTGATGTAGAAGAGAAATAGAAAGAGAGGGGACACATGTATGATGTAGAAGAGAACATGAGAGAGGGCGAAACACATAGTTAAGAAAAATAGTAGAAAAAAGAGACATGAAGAAGAGAAGTACACTGTTGAATGTAGAAGAGACATGAAGAAGAGGAAGAACACATGTTGAATAGTAGAGAGACATGAAGAAGAGAAGGGACATCATGTTAGATGTAGAAGAGACAATGAAGAAGAGGGGACACATGTATGAATTAAGAAAGAACAATGAAGAAGAGGGGACAAACATGTTGATAGTAAGAAGAGAAAACATGAAGGAAGGGCACAATGATAATAGAATGTAAGAACAAATGAAGAGAGAGAGACAAACATATGAATAGTAGAGAAGAAACGTAGAGAAAGAAGGAGACACATGTTGATAGAATAAGAGAAGACATGGAAGGGGAACATGTAAGGATAGAAGAAGAGACGTGAGAAGTGGTATATGATAATAGGATGACCTTTGATATTCAATCACACAGGAAGAATCCGACCAGGAAGGACAACATCTGGGGGGCAGTCGAAAAAAACAGCAGACCATAAACTACCTTGCTGACGACGCACGAGCGCTGGATCTCTCACGTCGCTGTACGCGTGCCTGGAGGGTCTGGACGACAACCTGATGCCCCGACAGGGCATCGATGCCGCGCACCAATAGGTGAGACTGAGTTAAATCATTCTGAGTCAGAATTACCTTGCACTGGTCCCACAGGGGGGACATTTACACTGTGACGGCAGAAAAGAGCCACAACACAGCTTTAATGCTGACTAAGAAGCCATGCATAAAGAAATATTAAACCTACAACCTATTCTCTTGTGGTAATCCTCCAGGTGCTACTGCTATGAATATCAATTTGTTTGATATGTCGTCTGGTTGAGGGATATGTGCTCTCAGTGTTTAATACCATGCTTTGTTTTGAATAATGTTGTTTATCTGGGATTGTGTGTATTTTATTAGAATCGGAGAAAACTTTTTTCTTTCAATTTTTGTTTGTTCTGCAGATTCTGTGACAGTTGAATATTAGAAGATTTATAAATATATGAGAATAAAGATTTAAATGAATAAACACATATAAAGAAGTTAAATTGGGAATTTGGCAATAGAAAGATCATAGATATATTTTAAAATACAAGTGTGTCCAACATTTCCACACGAAAAATTGTGAATCTTTAAAAGATCTCATAATGCCAAACCTTAAAGTACGGTCCTGATATAGCAGACAACTTCTTCAGTTAGTGTGGTGTTCCTGCTACATGTTACCGGTCTAATCGTCCAGGTTCTGTCTCAAAGAACATCTACTACCTTTACTCTGATCCCGCTCCCCTGTCAAGACTCAGAGGAGCAATTAATGTCTCGGAAAATGTCAAGGGAGAGACGCTAGTTAGGATAATTTTTGTGTGTGTGTGTGGTGTGTGTGTGTGTGTGTGGTGTTGTGTGTGTTGGTGTGTGTGTTGTGTGTGTGGTGTGTGTGTGTGTTGTGTGTGTGTGTGTGTGTTTGTGTGTGTGTAGTGTGTGTGTGTGTGCTGTGTGGTGTGTGTGTGTGTGTGTGTGTGTGTGTGGCTAGCATTACAATCCTTGTTACCTAAATCTGTTTACAGGCGTCACTTGTGCGGGGACTGGCTTCCCTTATGGGGACAAACTGCGGAGGTCCCCATGAGGGGAATCATTAAATTTGAGGGAGAATACATGGTTAGATCAGGATAAGGCTCCAGGAACTGCATGTAAGTCATGTAATGTCCCTGAAGTAATGTTCTAATTACGTGTGGTGGTTGTGTGTGAAGAGATTAGCAATCATATTGTGAATCAGTGATGTAGCTTTGCATGCATCTGTAGGATTGCGTGTGTGTGTGTAGCACTTGGATGATTGATGGACGGTTGCGTGGAAGTTGCATAACATCAAAGAAGCTTCTGTTCACCAGCCTGGGTGAAGCAGCTCAGACATTTAAGAAAATACTTACATTCCAAATACCCTTTCCACCTTCAGACGTCTGCAGTGTTTTCTTTGCATTTCTAATAAGAGTAATGGGTAGAACGCTGGCACAGTCGCTTTGGTTAATCCTGTTGAATAACGACCGGTGGATTTTAATAAGCGTTCAGAAGTCCCCTAAGTGATTGTATATCTTGTTTGCTGAATGAAGTCAGCAAAAAAAGCCTCTATATTTAAATAACATTACTTCATGTTTATTCCCTCACCTGAGTCAATTTCCTTTTTTATGGAAACACAATGTATTATAATCCTCAGTTTGTTTACATTAAAGTCAATGTTTTAAAGCATATAGAACGTAAATATAAGTTACTCCCAAGGCAGGATCCACCAAACTACATTTGGTCCAACGAGCCACAAATCATTCCGAGAGACACTTTCGGGGGCAGCGCTTTATATAACTAGCCCAGCATTATCTGAGGTGTTCGACCGAGGGCGCGGGGGAGCGTGCTTAGTGGAGCCACGCTCATGTACTGTAAAGTCGCCGGAGCCTCGTAAGCGGGGGCTACATAAAGCAGACTTTTCACGCTAACGAAGGATCACTTCTTCTTAGGGCAGGGAGGCTACGCAGTATGCAGGCTGCTGTCCCGCAGCTGCTGCCTCTCTTGTTGGACTCCGGTACTGCACGTTACTCATGAGACGTTGTAAAAAAAAAAAAAAAAAACGAGTGGGGGGCGAACGCACTCAACCACTCCGCAGGCACAGCGCATGCCGGATGAGAATGTATGGCAGCCAGTTTGGATGTCCTGCTTCTAGGGGTCATTGGATGTCTATAATAGTGAGGTATATTCAAATATAAACATTCAAGCACCTTTACTCACTATAGCAGCTGTAAGTAAAATACATCTAAAATTCAGTTAAAGTGACCAGCATACAAAAGTAAGTATGAACACCAATGCTTCTTAGGCCCTTACATCATGTTTGTCGCTTTATTGTTATAAAGCAGAAATATACTTGTGTCCATAAAAATATTAAGTGTTTACAAGCACAATATTGACATGGCTGTACAGACAGGGTGTTGACTGGTATTTTGTCCCTTTGACTTGAATCTCCTTTTAAATCAATCGTAAAGGTTGATGAGTGGTACTGGTCATCATTGTAACAGAGCAGGGAGGATTATTTAAAGATGGTCGTGCTAACTTGAGCTGACTTACACTAATGCTCTCTTGGGTTAGGGACTCAACCCCCTAATCTGTCGGGATTTAAAAAGAACTGTGTATTCCATGACGCATCGAAAAATACAAAAACCTGCAGATGTTTGCGCCTCCGTCACGGTGTTCACTACAGATCTGGCCAGGGATTAGCAGCTAAATTAAAGATCGTCAGAGTGGCTTGGGCAACCTTTTGAATGTTCTCACATTTCTCTAAGCACAACGACACCAGAATTTGAAATCATAATAACTTTATTTGTATAGCACTGTCATGCACAATGCGCTCAAAGTGCTTCTGCCTTTGATTTTATCTATTTTAGCCTAATGTTTTTTTAAACACGTGGCTTGTGTGCGTCATTTATTATGTTAGATTCGCTTTGATGTTTTAATGTTTTGTCAAGCGCTTTCTGACTTTTGGCGCTTTCACACCAAGAGTACATTGTCCCAGGAATAGTTCCGATAGTTCCTGGGATTTTGCGTTCACAACCAAAAAGATCTGGAGCTAGTAACTTTTTTTCGGGAACCCTTTTCCACCCCTTTCAGTCCCGCTAGAGAGGTGGTACTTTCTGGGGAGGAAAGGTTTTCTTCCAATCTCTAATTGGATGGGCGAATTGCAAACCAACGCCCCGTAAAACTCGCGAAAAGGTTTGTGAAGCCGCCATTTTTATTTGCTCGCGATTAGCATTCAATTAGCATTCCCAGCGCACAAACGGAGAGACACTCGACTTACTGGCAACACAAAAAACCGCTCTGGCGATTTACCCGGGACTTCGGGTGGCAAGTATACGCCGTGAGTTTGTTTGCGCCTGCCAGTAAATACAAAGCAAGAAAGAAGAAGAAGAAACAGAAGTGACGTCAGCGGCTTCATTTGCGTAAACCCTCCCTCGGGAACTTATTCCGGTGTGACAACGCGACATCTACTAGATGGTTCTAAGAACTACAAAGATTTCCGGGAACTATTCCTCTACTTACTTTTTTACTGTTATACAGAAAACATATGAACAACAATACAATTAATACAGAAATGTAAAACATCATCAGTGATCCTAATGAAATTCCCGTGAATTAAAGCTGAAGAGAAATTAAATATGTTAAAATAAAACATTTAAAACAGAACATGTAAAATAAAAACAAAACAGTAAAACATGGACGATGTGACTAGTCGACTGAGATTGAAGTTAACCCTGGCACTGACTTCACCTCTTCAATCTGGCTTTTAATTTGTGATAGTTTTTGTATTATTTGACTTGAACTTTAACTATATATATATTTATTTGTTGCTCCTTTTCTTTTCACTATATATCTGTAAAGCTTCTTTAAGCACCTGTTAAAGCGCTAACAAAATAAATTCTGAGATTATTATTATATTAAAAATATTTGTGTAGAGATTTGAACCATAGAATTAGCTACCTATCACACACGTGAGACTTTCGCTGTTTTTCCTACACCCTTAAGTCATGCCCGGTGGACGGGGTGGACGGGGTTTCTTCCACCACCTGAAGGAGGTTTTAACCCCATTTTGTCCTATATTAGATTTCTGATCCCCGTCCTCCTCCATGAGTTTTCAGGATCTGTTTAAATCCAGTTGGTTATAGAAATGTGCTCGGCATGACCTGGAGTTATCAGAGCTGCACAGTTTCTGAGAGCATCGCCCTGCGGTTTGTGTCAAAGTGAGATTGGAGAGGTTGGGAAGGGATTAAAGGCTTTATTTGAAGCGTTGTTTAAATTTGCCACTGTTGGCTAAGCACTGAGGATAAGGTCCAGCAGGCTCTGGCTTTAAGCTGGTCCCTACAGACGGCTTTGTATAGGTGATTTTCTTTTAATAATCTCAGATTCAGTTACGCAACGTTTGCTCGTATTAAGGCAAACAATGTGTAAATAAAGTTTCTGTTTCACAAAGAGCATTATTAAATGTCCTTTTGAGAGTATAATAAAGTATCAAATTAACCTTTAAGAATTGTCGGTTAATTTATCAATTTAGCCCCTTCAGAGTTAACACACTCCCATCTGCTCGCTATTGTAATTCATTAATCGTTCTTACACTTTTACTAATTGAAATCTATAATGGCAAAAACGTCAAAACGACCCCTCTACACTTTCGTTTTAAATGTTGAAAATGCCTTCATTAATAATAAAACACTTACAGTATGTTAGACCTGAAGCCAAATTAAGATTCAGTTCTCAAATGACGGTGCCATTATAAAGAATACATTTTTATTGTTTAAAGGTGGGGTAGGTACGTTTGAGAAACCGGCTCGAGATACACTTTTTGTTATATTCCATGGAATGCTCTTAACATCCCGATAGCAATGAATATCTGAAGTGATTTGACAAAAAATCCATACAAAAATGTCATTTGTGGAAGCAGTAGTTCTGTAAAAAGCACGACCAATCATCTGAGCCGGCCCGGCTAAAGTAACTGGATGGCCTACCTGCCTGTCAGCCTTCCATCTGTGCACAAACTTATCTCGTGCCCTCATTGGTCATGTGTGTGTGCGTGTGTGTTGGAGGAGGGGCTCTGTAAGGAAGTGACAGATTTTTTCCGGTTGTGTATTTTCAAATTCTAGCGCACTCGAGCCGGTTTCTCCAAACTTACCGCACCTTTAAAGGGGCCCTATTATGCTCATGTTCATATTTATATTTAGTGTCTCTACTGTGACATGCTTTCATGCTTTAATGATCAAAAAGCTCTTTATTTTTCTCATACTGCCTGTGCTGCAGCACCTCTTTTCACCCTCTGTCTAAAACCAGAGCCCAGTCTGCTCTGATTGGTTAGCTGGTTGGCTCTGTTGTGATTGGTCAACCGCTAAGAGATGTCCCGCCCCTTAGCCTATTAGTACAATGTGTTTGAGCGCGAAAACCAAGTGTTACATAGTGATGTCACTTTGTTCAGGAAGTGAGTCCAATGGAGGTGTTTCAGGCAGGGAACTTTATGATTTTAGGCTTTGCAAACCATTACATGCACAAAAACCTACATGACACACTACAGGAAAGTGAATAACCCCCAAAAGCTTAATAGGGCCTCTCTCATGTGTAACAGTACATTTTGCACTTTTTGTTTTAATAGAAATGTGACCTTTAGCAGTAACTGAACCATATCTCCTCGCATTAATTATTGTGCAGCGTGCTAAAGACGTGATGTCTGAGTTGAGTAAACACAAAATGAGCATGTGTTGAAGCACTGGAGGTTGTGTGTCTGTGTATTTATGTGTGATACGTGCGCACCAGTGGCTTGAATAATTGATATAAAGATCATTTCGGTGGTAAAGCATTCCTGCACACGGTTGCTGTTTTTGAAATTATTCACATATGCGTCGTGTGTGAGAAGATGCATTAAAATAAGAAATGAAACGTATGTGTACCTATGGATCTGTCATCTAACATGTGTTCACAACTGAACGGGGCAGGATAGCACTGTCAGTCATTACAGCTTCCAGCATCAGAGACAGAGGAGTCTCACCTCATGGGTTTCAGAAGAGCTTGTCCGTAGTTTGGGAACGACATGAGCAGTTTGAGCTGCGTGCCTCCTGTCTTCTGAACTGAAACATATGCATGAAGAATAGAATATAATATTTCTTTATTGTCATCATACAAAGTACAACGACATTTCATTGGCAACTCTCACTGCAGTAAAAAATAGACACCATAGTGAAGTGAGTATGCAGTCAGTGCACATAAATACTGCAATCATCACACAATTGCATCTTCCAAGTCCTGCACTGAGTATGTGTTCAATGTATTGCAGTACATGTGTGTCTCCACATGGTGGCTGATTACAGAGTCAAAGCTGCTACGAGACCCTTGGTACATTACTGCACAAAGACATGCAAACAATATTTAAATTACTACTACCGTTTTTTACAGCAGTAGATACTTCTCTGCTTACTTCATTTGTATTTTTCACACTACGTCAGTAAAAGTAAATACATCAATAAACATACGTAACATTCATACAAATGTTACAAATATGTTTAGTTGTCGGGACTGATGTGCAGCTTAGTGGAATCAAAAAACTTGGTTATGAATTCAATGCCTCCACTGCTTTGGTTGCTGCATGCCATGCTGGTTGGAGCAAGTCCAGTAAATAATTCAAAAATATTTAAATCAAATCATCTCATATTTATGTATAACACCGGTTTATAACTCTGATTAGGGAAATATGAATCTAATCTTTAAATATATATACACTGTGGTACATGTTAAACATTAAAACATGGATGAAATTCAGCCTTTAACTGCGATTAGTGCTAAATCTGCACCATATCTCAATGCATTATTCATTATGGGGCGTGCTGAAGACAGGGTGTCTGAGATGAGTTAACACGAAATGTGCATTTAAATGTTTTGAAGCAACGGTAGAGTGTGTCCATTTCATGAATACGTTTTTTTCTATAAGGTTTCTTGATTGCATTATAGCATTTAGGTTTTGCTGTTATGTAAAAGTATACAGGACTGTCTCAGAAAATTAGAATATTGTGATAAAGTTCTTTATTTTCTGTAATGCAATTAAAAAAACAAAAATGTCATACATTCTGGATTCATTACAAATCAACTGAAATATTGCAAGCCTTTTATTATTTTAATATTACTGATTATGGCATACAGCTTAAGAAAACTCAAATATCCTATCTCTAAATATTAGAATATCATGAAAAAGTATACTAGTAGGGTGTTCAACGAATCACTTGAATCGTCTAATTAACTCGAAACACCTGCAAGGGTTTCCTAAGCCTTGAAAAACACTCAGCTTGGTTCAGTAAACTAAATCACAAGTATGGGGAAGACTGCTGATCTGACTGCTGTCCAGAGGACCGTCATTGACACCCTCCATCAGGAGGGTAAGACACAAAAAGAAATTTCTCAAAGAGCAAGCTGTTCACAGAGTGCAGTTTCAAAGCACATCCACAAAAAGTCTGTTGGAAGGGGGAAATGTGGCAGGAAACGCTGCACAACCAAGAGAGATGACCGCAGCCTTAACAGCATTGTGAAGAAGAGTCGCTTCCAGAATTTGGGGGAGCTTCAAAGACAGTGGACTGAAGCTGGAGTCCAGGTATCAAAAGTCACTGTTCACAGACGTGTCCGGGAAATGGGCTACAATAGCCGTATTCCCATGGTCAAGCCACTTCTGAACTCAAGACAACGGAAGAGGCGTCTGACTTGGGCTAAGGAAAAGAAGCACTGGACAGTTGCACAGTGGTCCAAAGTCCTCTTTTCAGACGAAAGCAAGTTTTGTATTTCATTTGGAAGTCAAGGCGCCAGAGTCTGGAGAAAGGCTGGAGAGGAGCAAAATCCAAGTTGCTTGAAATCCAGTGTGAAGTTCCCACAGTCAGCGATGGTTTGGGGAGCAAGCCAAGTTGCTTGAAATCCAGTTTGAAGTTCCCACAGTCAGCGATGGTTTGGGGAGCCATGTCAGCTGCTGGTGTTGGTCCACTGTGTTTCATCAAGCCCAGAGTAAATGCAGCTGTGTACCAAGAGATTTTAGAGCACTACATGCTTCCGTCTGCTGAAAAGCTCTATGGAGATGAGGAATTCATTTTCCAGCATGATCTGGCACCTGCCCACAGTGCCAAAACCACCAGTAACTGGTGTACTGACCATGGCATTACTGTCCTCGATTGGCCTGCAAATTCCCCTGACCTGAACCCCATAGAGAATATGTGGGGTATTGTGAAGAAGAAGCTGAAAGACACCAGACCCAACAATGCTAATGAGCTAAAGGCCGCTATTGAAGCATCCTGGGCATCCATAACACCTCAGCAATGCCACAGGCTGATTGCCTCCATGCCACGTCGCATTGATGCAGTAATCCGTGCAAAAGGATTCCCAACCAAGTACTGAGTGCATTAATGGACATTTTCAAATGTTTGATTGTGTTTTGCTGTTATAAATCTTTTTTTTTTACTTGGTCTGAGGAACTATTCTAATTTTTTGAGATAGGATTTTTGAGTTTTCTTAAGCTGTATGCCATAATCAGCAATATTAAAATAATAAAAGGCTTGCAATATTTCAGTTGATTTGTAATGAATCCAGAATGTATGACATTTTTGTTTTTTTAATTGCATTACAGAAAATAAAGAACTTTATCACAATATTCTAATTTTCTGAGACAGTCCTGTATTGACATGCATACTTTGTGTGAGATGTGAACCCACAGATTTGTCATCTAGCATGTGTTCACTTTAAGTGAAAGTGCTTCTAAAAATGTGATTTTCAGTATTTTCACTGAATATAAACTTTGGCACAGTTTCTGTATTCACAGAGGGGAACCCTTTGGTGAATGCTGTGTTGCCTCTGGCTCGCTCAGAGAATAGCTTGTTTGTATAAAGAGATTAGAGTTGAAATGAGAACGCGGCATGGTTGTGGCTGTGTATTTGTGTCAAGAGTTATCTGAAGGAATTTAAGCATTTGTTGGACGATTCAGGGTAAAGTCTGATGGTGACACAAAGTTAACTTTGCCTAAGCCACAAACATACATTTGGGAGGCGTGTGGCGCAGTGGGATAGTGCGTTGGTGTTCGGATCAGGGGAGCACAGGTTCAAACCCCACTGCAGTCAGCATGTCGTTGTGTCCCTGAGACACTTCACCCAAATTGCACCTGTGGGGATTGTCCACAGTATTGAGTATGTAAGTCGCTTTGGAATAAAAGCATCTAACAAGTGACATGTAATGTAATGTTATTCACATAAAACCACATTACACGATGTATTTCATAAATAATAAAATAAACTTATTATCTGATTTGGTTAGAGAAAAATCTCCTGCTTCCATTTTGTCTCGCTCAAATGCAACTCATAGCAAAACTGTGTGAAAATGTAAATATAGGAACTTTGTCTGCTGGGAATTTGTTATTTCTGCTTACAAACATCATATCTTGAAAATAAATAATTTCACAACCTCATTGTATTTGCTGTTAGAAATGTAATTGTGAGTTGGCAGAACACAATATTTAAAGAATCATATATGCATTGTGATTTGTGCAAGAGAGAAAAAAAAGTATCCGTCTCAAATGTTAGGAAATATTCTCAGGAACAGAAAATTAAAGGGAGGGTAATGAAATGACTGTAAATCCCTCCCCTTCTTCAGAGCACCCTCCTCTAACGTCTGTCCTCATTCTCTGCTGGCTTTCCCTCACTCCACCTCTCCTTCTGTCCACCAACCTGTTATCCCCACCTCCCCACTCACCAGCACCGAGGACACGCTGCCTTGCCAAATAGTGAGTCAGCTGGGCCAGGTTGGGATCCTTCCTGTCGTACAGCTCCCAGCGAGAGATGCCCAGGTGGAAGCGCAGCCATGGAGGATGGGTCTCCACCTCCTTCGTCCAAGACACTTTGTCGTAGCCTTTTTCCTCGCTGGCACTCTCCCTTCAGGCAATACATAGGCAGAACAGGTCGTTTAAGGTTACAGTCAAGCTGAGGCGCAGAGAGTTTACTCCAGGCTTACTCTGAGATATGAAAAATAAGCTGTAGGGGTGAAATTGTAAATGCAACACATTACATTATTTTGCGAAGCTACAGACACTTTAAAACTGAGAGATGATAAAAGTAAATATCCCTAGCAGTAGTTTTGCAGGAACATGAATAGCAATAGTTAGCATATTACTATCATTCTCTCATTAGCTTAAAGCACAAAGTATTGTGCTTAGTTTATTGTGTCATTGTCTTATTTCTAATTAAGAAATAACATAACATTGTTTACTAGTTGATTGTGTTAGCGTGCTAGCATTTCCTAACTAGCCCATAACACCATTTTGATAGTAGGTTATAGAGAACCGCAGTGACACGTCCTAAAACCCGGAAGTAAGTTAGCATTTTTACCACCTCCGGTTCCTTCGACAAAAAGCAACGCAATTTCTCCATAGGATTTTGGAAAATAGCTCCAAATAAGGTCTGTGGTTGACAAAGATTGAAGAGACAGATCACGTTTTGTTCTACGACATTAAATAAATCAGCAGTGACCCCCTGATGATTTCTGAAGAGTTTACGTGTCTGAAAAACGATGGTTGTTACCAAGTGGCTGAATAGGACTACAGAAGTTGTGGAGGCTGTTGTACGTCATTACGCCGAACACGAAAACACTCCCGCTAAGTTGGTTTGCCCTGTTCTGCTTGAAAGCAAGTACCTGCCTCCTGCAAACTGTTAAAACAAACGCTTCAACTTGTACCATTTTGAATCTGTATGTTTGAATATGGATCTTAAGTCGGCGTGACGTTGAAGCAGAGACCCTGCTGTATTTCGTTTAAAGCATAACGTTAGCATTTTGCTTCTGGCGACTAGATTTATGATTCGAAAATTATAAAAGTAGGGTAGACATGTGGATATTATCCGGCTGAACAAAACGTGACCTGTCTCTTAAATGTGTTTCAACCACAGACCTTATTTCCAGCTATTTTCCAAAATCCTATGGAGAAATTGCATTGCTTTTTTGTCGAAGGAACTGGAAGGAGTTTACTTCCTGGTTTTAGGACGCGTCACTGCGGTTCTCTATTATTAGAGTGTTACAAACAAAGAATATTGTTTACTATCTGGGTTATTGTGTTAGCATGCTAGCTTATTTTAGTCAGCGGAAGTTTAGTTTGTTAGTTATCTATGTGAATGTCATTTGTTTTGCAGCTATAACCAAAATGTTGGACGACTGCTGCCGTTTGTCAGTCAAGGGTTCACCAAAGTTTAAGCTAAATGTCATGCTAATCCAACAGTTGTATAGACAGTGCAGACCTCATGTTGGCACCAGAGAGGCACCATCTGTCAAGAATGTAAGGTTTTTTAATTCTAGTTATAATTGAGATTACTAAGGATTGAAGCGATGGGCCAACAGACTGACTATGACTGACATTGCCATCCTCAGACCCTTGACAGAGAGGTGTCTAAAAAAAAAGGCTTGTGATCTCATTTTGATATTAAATGTGGAAAAGGGGGAACTCAGCTTGGACGTTGGGAAGAACTCTCTTTCCATATCGTTTGTTGCTCTATATGTGACATATCGATCTATTTTCTCCATCCTTTTCACTTACCAATCACTGTCAGCATCGATGGAGTCTTCCTCCTCCTCTTCCTCACTTCCTTCATCACTTGTATGTTCAGTGTTTTTCTTCACCCTCAGCAGCCAATCATCGTCTTGCAAACTTTGAGGGGGCAGGTTGTACAGCGGGTGTTTGAAAAGCGCCTCAAGCTTAGACCAACCCTTGACCTTTTGGATCAAACCTCCAGTCAGTTTATTGACCCTCTCAGTGGCATCCCATAATAAGTCTTTCTCTTTATGGTTTAACTTGTTGGAATTCAGTTTGTGATGCTCTTCATTCTGGGGGATTGTTGGCAGTTTATTTGAGGAGGAGGCAGCCGGAGAAGAGGAAGAGTGAGAGAGGGACTGACGGTGCTCACTATCTGTTCTTGGAAGGGAAGAAGAGGAGGAGGAGGAGGAGGAAGAAGGTACACATGCTGTCTGGAGGATAGAGAAACAAAAAAATGCCAGAAGGAGGTGGAGAGCCAGGGAGAGAAACGCCAGGGAGAGATAGATGGAGCGAGTGGATCGACCCAGGTTCTGTTTCAACATGCTGGTGGAAAACACAAAGACAGAAATACACAAAGAAAGAGATTTAACATTTAAACCGATCACGGAGGCCTGCCAACCCTTCAAACGTGATCGTTATGAAACACGGGTCTGATCATTGCACCCCACTTATACACACACTCGGACATCATAAGAAAGAAACATCACTTTGAAACAACATCCATAACATTCACCTGGCTGCATCTTACAAATGATGTATCTAATATATCATATTCCAATCACTTGTATAGAATCTTATTTCACTATTTTTCTTTTTGTATTACTTTGTTCTGTTTTTCTGTTTTATCGTGTTGCTCTGTTGCTGTCATCATCATAACTACACTGTAGTACGAATGACTAATAAAAGCCTTGAACCTTGAAGAAACTTCACAAAGGAGCCATAACAAACAGTAAGGCTGAACAAAGGCACAGCAATGCTTTGAGCTAGATGCTAACATAAGCATGCTAACACGCTCACAATGACAACATGTTTAGCAGGTGTAATATTAGCCATCTCAGTTAGCATGCTGATATTAACATTCAATTAGCATTAACCACAAACAAAAGCTAAATCTGATTGGATATGTTAGGTTTCAGGTATTCAGTTATAAACTTTTGACAAGATGAAGACGCAACATGAAACGTTAAGGGATAACCAAATATATTACAGTCCTTTGAGGGGCATGAGGACAAGCTGTGTCATTTGGATATCAGATTTCATGGCTAATGCAAAAACAACGAGATCTTTCACTCATAATCACAAGTGGGAACAACATGGTGGCACAAGAGGAAAACCAAAGATCCTCTTACAACCATGGATGTTGTTAAAAAAGTATTCATTGGCATCTTGGACAGGAGAGCGTGGAGCAAAGTACAACAGTATGCTAAAAAATGTATGTTTAGTCTAACGAAATGTTACAATTACCTCTCCTGAACAGAAAACACACCCTGTAATACTGCCCGTTCAATCACAAGGTAGACTGGCCTACTTTACAAACCCTACTTTATGTTCTACTCTACTCCTAATGGGATCATAACTTATTAACTAAACCAAAATCATGATGAAATAAAGAAGATTGTAAACTAGCAATTCAAACTCATTAGAAAATGAATCACTGAGGTAATACATCAAATGAGAAGTAGGGACATTTTTCATAGACTTCAATCCAATCCACTCTTTGTATTAGTTAGATATTACTCTCTGCTCTGCGCCTTAGGCAAACACAAAACGATAAAAAGCTAATATTTAGAAGAGATAACAATTGACTGATTCATATACAAGTCAGACAGACAGGTGGATGGACAGATAAACAGGAACACATACATATTCGCACTGCACTAGTTAAGCAAAACCCAGGTATATCCATTTAGAATAAATCATCAAAGAAAGAAGGTATCAATAAGAAAGTCAATACATTATTGAACATCCACTTCACCCAAAATCCCTCTGCTCAGGCTGTAGGAATTACTTACTTCTCTCTTTCCCATCAAGACCTTTTTCTCTTCTCCTCCTCTCCACTTCCCTTGCTCTGTAAAAAGAGTATATTCAGAGTGCAGTGACATTTCTATGGCTCTTTTGTCCCGATGCTGCTCAGAAAGACTGTTTGTTATCATCTGGTCACTGCAATCCAAACAGAAGTAAAGGGACGGGCATGTTTCAGTCGCGGTGACCTGTGTCTGCGTGACCCACGGTTGAGAGAATCAATATGTAGTGCCAAATGATCTTTTGATCTGCCTGGATCAATACGGAGTGGATGATAATGGAGGTGCTACACAGCAGTACTGTAGAGACAGAGGTCCAACACTACATCACTGACTTGTAAAAGTAATCATAACACAGGAGGGTTCAATGGAGTAACCCTGAATGTCATGCTAACAACAAACAGCTTTAACTTCCTATCTCTATCCAAGTAATATTTTGACATTGTAGGAACTATTATTATATTTGCCTTGACTTTAAGCGACTGGTTAGCTTAGCTCAGCAGAAACACTGGAAACAGCTAGCTATAGCTATGTCCAAAGCTACCTCAAATAAAAATGCAAAACTAACCCCACACAATGAAATCAATAAATCCTACAGGAGCTACACACTGCTTCTGTTTGGTTTAATTTGGCAAAAAAACTGCTGCATCTAGGAACAGTAATGTACGGTGGCCCTGAAGTGCAAGACACCACAGCATTTCAGAAAACACCACAGCATTTCAGAAAACGCCGCAGCATTTCACAAAACACATAAGCATTTCACAAAACGCCACAGCATTTCAGAAAACGCCACAGCATTTCTGAAAACACCACAGCATTTCACAAAATGCTGCAGCATTTCACAAAACACCACAGCATTTCACATTGGACGGAAAGGGTATTCCTTTAGGGAGAACACTTCTTGTTTGTGATTGGACAGAGCCAGCCAGAGAAGCACTGCTGTGATTGGTTGTTTTTGCTGCCAGTCAAGAAAAGACGCTTCGTGATTGGTCAACGCCCGACAGCGCAA
>NW_011360468.1:11982-17255 GCF_000735185.1 Notothenia coriiceps | reverse complement strand
GACATATTGCGCTGTCGTGCGTTGACCAATCACGAAGCGTCATTTCTTGACTGGCAGCAAAAACAACCAATCACAGCAGTGCTTCTCTGGCTGGCTCTGTCCAATCACAAACAAGAAGTTTTCTCCCTAAGGAATACCCTTTCCGTCCAATGTGAAATGCTGTGGTGTTTTGTGAAATGCTGCGGCGTTTTGTGAAATGCTGGGACGTTTTGTGAAATGCTGGGGCGTTTTGTGAAATGCTGTGGCGTTTTGTGAAATGCTGTGGCGTTTTGTGAAATGCTGTGGTGTCTTGCAGCTGTCCAAGTAATAGTCCTGCACCCTGTAGCTTTTTTTTTTTTAATAGATTACTAAACCAGATTAATCTTTAGAAGTTCTCGTAGGCACATTTCAACAGTCTCACTGAATTTCGTGCTCACCAACACGATTTTTGAATCTATTGATTCGTGTTCACCAACACGATTTTCCCCTTTTTTTCGTGTTGCACAGCTGGATTTTAAAAGCAATGTAAATGATAACAAATTAGAAAACAGATTAAAAAAATACAGATTTCAGTATTCTGAGGCTCTGAGCCATTTCTTTTAGAAATACATTGCTTTTAAAATCGTTCTGTGTGACACGAAAAAAATGCGAAAATCGTGTTGGTGAACACGAATCAATANATTTTCCCCTTTTTTTCGTGTTGCACAGCTGGATTTTAAAAGCGATGTAAATGATAACAAATTAGAAAACAGATTAAAAAAAATACAGATTTCAGTATTCTGACAGAACGATTTTAGAAGCAATGTATTTCTATTGGTAACTACATGTTTCGTGCCTGCACCAAATAATAACAAATTAGAAGGAAAAAAATATGACAAAAAATACAGATTTCAGTATTCTGAGGCTCTGAGCCATTTCTTTTAGAAATACATTGCTTTTAAAATCGTTCTGTGTGACAGGAAAAAAACTCGAAAATCGTGTTGGTGAACACGAATCAATAGATTCAATTAATTTCGTGACTATAACACGAAATGCCGTGAGACTGGGTTGCACATTTGGACAGAGCAAGGCTAACGGGTTGCTAGTAGTAGCATCGTGTATGGACTACCAACACATAAGGGTGTTGTCAATCTTCTTCTCAGCTCATGCTAATAAAGGGAAAGGATCGCATTTCCCAGAATGTATTATTTTGCCATGCTTTGTCAACATTGTATTCTCCTTGTGTCTTGTGTTGTGTAGCCTTTCTCACATATTTCTTTGCTCTACAGCACATGTGTCAAACTCAAGGCCCGGGGGCCAAATCAGGCCCTTGGTGGATTTAATTTCGGCCCGCAGGATGATTTCTAATTACTATTAGATCTGGCCCGCCGGTATATTGCACGCACACCTTCACTCCATCCCGAGGGTCTCCTCAGCTCAGAGCCTGAGCCCAAACATTGATGAACTTGCACCCAAGATGAGATGCCAAGTATCTGAACTAGCATCACAGAGCAGCACACTGAGTTTACACGGATGTTTCCTTCTGCACTTTTTCTCTCACGACAACAGGGCATGTTTGGTTTTTCTTTGAGGGAATTAGTTTTTTTGAAGCTGTTGTTGGCCTGTGGAAAAATGTAATCATAAGAAATGACTCCGAAAAGCTGCAGATAGAGCCATAAGAAATTAATGCAACTGATTATTTAAAGTTTAATGTTGGGCAAATATTTAAGCTTTGTTAGTTCCAGGTTTAATCTGTAATAAGTTCATTTCAATAAGTTTTGCAATAAACATTGAACCAGTCCGGCCCTCTTTTTCCGGCCCGATTCTTTTATTTTGGCCCACTGTGTATTTGAGTTTGACACCCCTGCTCTACATCATTATTGATTTCTGTCTTGACTTTTGAAAGGACACTCAGTTGGTGTTTTTTTTTTTCAGAGAGACTCTTTTTTAATTAATTAAAAATGGTTTTCTTTAATACTCAATATATTGGTTAAAAGCAGTGAGCTTTCTTTTTTGTCCTAGGCAGTTTAATACTGTCTGCATTAAGGTGTACAGAGAAGCATGCAAGGAAATACATTCATATTCTAAAGGAGTCCAGATGAAATCAGATATTCATCTCTTAACACAGTCTCACTTTTTGTCCTTCTTTAAACCTATCTCCCCTTTTTTATCTCTTGTTAATGATATCATAAACCATCCATTATATCGCCCACTATGACTTTAAATCCTTCTCCCTGGCTTTCGGCATGGTCTGTCCTCTGGGGGTTGAACAATCGTTCTCCTGCATACTGCTAATTAGCCAACTATATGTTTCTGTTCATTATCTAAGTTCGCTCTGAGAGAGAATGAATAACGTATGCGATTAGGCTGACGCTTTTAAAAAACTGGGGCAATATGTCTGATGTCTTATAGGCAGCCTCTGAGTATGTTTCATTACATGTAAACAAGTGTTAAATGTCACAAATAAGATTACAAAAAAACACACACACAGGAATAGAGAGAGAGTGAGAGGATAGATCCCTTGTTAGATAAATATTACATGTTTGAACACATTAGGAAATAAATTAGATTTATGACCAATTTATCCTAATTATTCATCATCATGATGCAGTTTTACATTGGAAGTAGGCAACGAGGAATATCGTTTGATGAGATGATTCATTAATCTCAGGGTCTTCTCTAATACATTCAGGTTTGAATACATTACATTTAAGGAATGTCTGAGTATGGTTTTATATATAATGCAGTGTTTGGAAGAGTTTGGCGTATTTGCTTCTACATATTGTATAATATTAGGAAGTGCTCTGCAATTATACAACAATAGTCTAAAGCTATCTTTATAGCTCTGTCAGCCTGTCCTCAATCACAGTAGCGCTTTGAGCTGAAAGCTGTACTGATCCTAGAAAAAAATTAATCCTCACCCTAAAGGACAAGGCTGGAGATATTTTATGTTTCCACTACTTTGTCGAAAAATCCAGCACTTTCTCACCTACTAACTCTTCAAATATATCAGTGACACTTGGCTTCAAACTATGACAGTCCAGGTAACCCCATAGCATTTCTTATGGATGTTATGATGTGCTAATTTTAGCTCGGTACATGCTTACAGTCTTTTCAAAACTCCCAATGTAGGTTTACCTAGTTTATCGTTCATTTATGCAACACAAGTATAGTATAGTATTTGTAATTTCACTGGTGTTAGGAAAGTACATACCGAAGGAAAATTATAAAATAAGTCCTTCTCTAAACACCTGATTTATCGATCCCTATCTGTCTCAGCGTGAAGCCTGCTGGTTCCCACTAAGGATGCAAATCTGTCACCAATACATAGTTTCATCCTTAGAAATGATTCCCTTAAACGCTCAGCAGTGTAGTTTTAAGCCAATGTAACACAAACGTGAAGTGTACTTCTTGTGGACTATTTTCAGCAGTGGATTTATATGCATTTGTCAGTATTTACAGAGGAAGGGCTTCAAGAGAATTGACCCAGAATAATGGTAATGGACGGTTTGTGTTGCTTTCAATTTCTCTTCGGCCTCTCTCACATCTTTAAACACACACACACACACACACACACACACACACACACACACACACACACACACACACACACACACACACACACACACACACACACACACACACACACACACACACGCACAAACACTCCCATTAAACAGAGATACAAATCCTTCAAAGCTTTGAGGCCTCGCAGCAGTTGCAGCTCCATGTAGGTTGCTTGGAAACAACCCAGAATTGTGGCACCTAATTGGAGCGTGTGTTTCTTTTGTCCAACAGGCAGGCGGGCGGCGACTCTGTTGTGCAAACTCGGGATAACAAGACAAAGTGAATTTAAGATTACATCTGGCAGATTAGAGGGCGGCCTGTCGCACCATGTGGAGGCTGGACCAATGGAAGCCTTGGAGGCCCAATATGTGTGTTGGCATGCATTATTATTGCATGTGTGCTTGTTTAGAGAGTGTGTGAGTTTGTGTAAAGACGTCTCAAATGATATGAGAGTGCAGGAGTTTTTCGGTGGAATACAAAAAGCGTTTAATCCTGTGTCAGCTGATGTTTGAAGTGCTTTCTCTCTCTGTGGGTTTCTTTGAGTTAAACCTATCTTTGTGCAGGTGAGTGTGTGTGAAATACAAAAGGGAGTGTTTCATCATGTGGCGTTTGAAGTGACGGGTCTTTCACTCAACCTTCTTCTCTTCCCTTTTTCTCACCCTGTCACAACTTCTCATCGCTCTATTTCTTTATACCTGCTCTCTTCTGCCTTCAACTCCTCGTTCATTTTCCGCCTCCTTTTTTTCCCTCCCCCACAACCTCTCTCAGAGGTCCCACTTCTTTGAAAGCGTTGACTCCTGTGGCTGCTACTACACTGCCAGTATGGATGGGTATCAATATTTCATCCGGGGAGAGAGAGAAAGAGAAGGAGGAGAAAAGGGAGGCTGGGGTTGAAAGAAGACAAATGAGGGAGAATGAGAGGGGGGAGTCCCAAGTGCTAAAAAGGTGATAGCAATGAATCAAGACAAAGAAGAACAAATACACATGGGGGAGAGAAGGAAACAAGAGAGAGACATGAGATATAAGAGGGAAGGAGATTTAAGACAGACGTTGGAGGGGAGAGAGAACTAGCATGGAATACCAACAATGTGTTTAATACGCACGGTTCATATACGCCGTAGATATACAAGCAGAACATCAGTTAAACCCTCTCGGATCCAGCCTCTTGTATTCCCAGTGGTGTAATTCTAGTCTTTCTCATTGTCTACATTACTCCATCCATCTTTCTAACCTCCTGTGAATTGTTCTCTCTCTCATGTCGTCCATTTCAAGGTGACAGCTTGTGAGATAATGAAATCCTGCTTCTTCATGGGACAGCCTGACATTGTGTATGGATCTCTGTTGTATATGTATGTGCAGCAATTAGGAAAGAATGCAGCAAAGGCAAAACCATTAAGAGAGAAAGGAAGAACGAAACAACCGAATACCTCGATTAAAGGGGCCCGATTGTGCTAATTTTCAGGTTCGTATCAGCATGTAGTGTCCTCCTCTCCTGCTGATGTTCAGGTGTATATCAGCATGTAGTGTCTCTACTTTAAAGAGTCCTCTCCTGCTGATGTTCAGGTGTATATCAGTATATAGTGTCTCTACTTTAAAGAGTCCTCTCCTGCTGATGTTCAGGTGTATATCAGTATGTAGTGTCTCTACTTTAAAGAGTCCTCTCCTGCTGATGTTCAGGTGTATATCAGTATGTAGTGTCTCTACTTTAAAGAGTCCTCTCCTGCTGATGTTCAGGTGTATATCAGTAT
>NW_011360468.1:0-11949 GCF_000735185.1 Notothenia coriiceps | reverse complement strand
GAATTTCTTTTTTTTTTTTGGGAGGGGGGGGAAAGTCAAACTTTTATTGTGAAGGCCCGATTTTCTAACGCTGTGCATGCAGTCAGCGCTGGACTGGGAGTACCAGGAGACCATAAACGGCTTTTGAACTTCTGCTCACGTGTGATGCATCTTCTCAATTAAAATATCTTGCTGGATGTTTTTCGAAGTCTCTGGTCAACTCAGATCCAAGATGTTGCAGGAAGTCCCCACGGAGAATAACTTTGCCCGGTAGAACTCTTCTTCTATACATCCATGGGCTACAACTTCAGATAAAAATGACACATAAGAAATATGAAACCGCCGGTTTGAATGATTGACAGGCACAGAACAATGGGAGCTATCTACCTCTTACCCAGTATTTAAAGTAAGTCATCAAAGACTATCTCCTCTTTTACTCTTCTTCGCAGCAAGTGTCAGAACAAAGTGAAAAACAATAACAATGGCATAAAATATTATTAATATTGTCGGGTTGTAATTAGATTTATTCTTTTCTTCCAGAGTGTTACCAGGAATTGCATTATTGTAGTGTTAGCTATTTCTAAAAACTCCTGGAGGGGGAATCCAGGTCCCCCCTGGCATGGGTTGGGATTTCAGCATGTGCTAGCCTTTTTTATAGTTTGAATCTCCATCATCTCATTAAACCTTTTTAAAAGCTACTTTAGTTCGTGAAGGGAATATGCACTGTACTTCACTTGTATTAATATTGTATGCTGAAAGGCGAATATTATTTTAAGCACGTTTTTTTGCTGAATAGATTTGAGTGCTGCTAAATGTTGGGTCGCGATGTATTGACCAGTAAAAAGTGGTCCCCGAGCCTGACCAGTTGAGAACCACTGCCTTTAATGTTCACAAGCTCTTATTGTTCTCCATACTGCCTGTGCTGCAGCCACCTCTTTTCACCCTCGGTCTGAAACCAGAGCCAGTCTTGCTCTGATTGGTTAGCTGGCGGCTCTGTTGTGATTGGTCAACCGCTTAGAGATGTCCCGCCCCTTAGCCTATCACGTGCAATGTGTTGGAGCGCTAGCCATAGAAGCGTGAGTGTTAAAAAGTGATGTCACTATGTTAGGAAAGTGAACAAAGCGGAGGGAGTGTGTGGGAGAAACACTCCCCTTTGAGGGACCATTAGGATTTTAAACTAACTTCATTATTGCGATTAGGATTTTGTTAGGGAATAATTTGCTTAGGTATTCAACCTTTGACACAGTTCATCATTTCTCTTTACTGTCTCTTTTCCACGGCATAGTTCTACGGCCTTGGGTATTGCTGCTATCTCTCTTTAGGGGGGGCAGCTTGGGCGCATGTTGTGCCAGTCTATGACCGGAGCACAGCCGCCATGAGGTAGTTTACTGTTCAGGAACGAAGGTTCCCAGGCGCACATTCTTTTCGATGGACGAGAGCTCTAGTTAGATTCAGGGTCCATAATTGTTTCGTCTCACTGATGAAAAAATTTGATTATTACACTCTGAACTAGTTAAAACCTCGAGCTGCAGAAGAGTTCTTCAGAATTGGTTTGGCAACCGCTGTGTCATCTCGTGACACACCACCTGTCTTGTCAATTCTCCGGCCGTAACTCCAAATAAACCCTCAGTGTTTGCCATCTAAGCTCCAGCTCTCCTCGTGCCTCTCTGAGTCCTGACTCTCCATTGCTACAAAAGTTCCCCTCACAGATTTCAGTATCCACACTAAGATACTTTATCTGTTTCAATACCCATACTACCATACAATTTAGATCATAAAAAGATTCACTAAGTCCCAATACATATGTAAAATTCAATATGCCAAAAATACCATGATGCATTTGTTCTCATTTTGCAGTGTGCAAGCCAGCATGCATTTATGGCTATCTTGAGCCTCAATCAGTGCTGTGTTTTATCTGTGCAGATGCTTTAAATGTGTACATTTTAAATTTGCCATGCTTGACTGGACCTGCAGCATTACATTAGTTCCGTTACAGTTGTTCCAAGTGCTCTATCTGTTTCATTGTATTGTATCCTGTCTCAAATGTCACTTAATGTCAAGATGTGCTTGTCTCTCAGCAGGGCTGTGTGGATGGAAGCAGGATTATTTCCCCAGCTGTATGATGGAGATTAGAGGTCATCACAGCTTAGAGACAGAGCTTCAGGTGGTCTGTGATGAGGCAATGTGTATGCCTTTGAAGTGAACAGCGTGCAGCAGCATGATAGAGTTAGCAGAGGTGAAAGAAGTAATTAGATCCTTAAAGGGGTCCTGCTTATGGGGGTTTCCCTCCACTGCAGTGTGTTATAGGGTTTTGTGGCTAAAATCCCAAAGTTCCCTCCAGAGGGAGTTTCTTTGGGTAGCGCTCAAACACATTGTACGTGATAGGCTAAGGGGAGGTGTAACAGTTGTAAATATGCAGTGGTGTTTAGTGTTAAATATTTCTTTATTCATTTTGTATAATCACACAAATTCTGTGTTTTGTATTTAATAATTATGTGTTCTTTATTTATTAAACGTTCAATACCTAGGTCTATAACAAGTGGGCGGAACCTCCAGAATGTATTCATTGAGATTATGTTTGTGGGGACTTCACCCTTCATATTGTGCCCTCATGTTTCCTCTTCCCTTTTTTGTAAACGTTCCATGTGAGAAGAGTCGGTGTGAGGAAACAATTTAGTAACGACTGATTTGTTGTAAATTGTCAGTGAATAAATGGAGATCCCCTCGACTGTATGCTGGCTCGGGTCTCATCCATGAACAACACAAACACAATGCAGACACCGCTTATCGACACCGGTTACAGAGGGACATCTCTAAGCGGTTGACCAATCACAACAGAGCCGGCCCGCTAACCAGTCAGAGCAGACTGGGCTCTGGTTTCAGACAGAGGGTGAAAAGACAGGCAGTATGAGAACAATAAAGAGCTTTTTGAACATTAAAGCATGGAGACATGTCACAGTAGAGGCACTACAGACTAATATGAACCTGAACATCGGCGTAATAGGTACTCAAAAATAAATGTAATCTCAAGATTATAGAAAATACATTTTAATATTTTAAAGTAAAAGCAGCATATCTCCAGATTTAAGAAACGTAAACAATTAGCAAAACTCTTCTTCTTCTTCTTCTTCTTCTTCTTCTTCTTCTTCTTCTTCTTCTTCTTCTTCTTCTTCTTCTTCTTCTTCTTCACCCAGCAGTCAGACATCATTGTTTTTTGTATCTCTCTCACCTTAAAGTGGACCTATCATGCTATATTTGAATAATATAGTGTAGGACCATACCTATATAAGGCATATTTATCCTTTTTAATTTTCAACATACCAAACAGATCATGTTGATGGGCTGATTCTGTGAGAACAGCACCATCTACAGGCCTGGCATATGTACTACAGCGTCTCCAGTGCTTTCCAACGGCAATGTCCGTGGCTGTCTCCTCCTGATTGGTGGAGTTGGCCCAATAGCCGTAGCGCCACTTCTGTGACGTCATAGAAGTGTTCAAATCTGGATCAGACTGTATCAGATCCGTTGCAGCCCCTTTTTTAGAGATTTGGGTATGGAGGGAAATAGAGAGGGTTGTGTTTTATGACACTTGGTGAGTTCCCTGGAACACCGGGGACACATGTTCATGTAGAAAAGACGTACAAAAGTGCATTTTGCATGATAGGTCACCTTTAAATGTCAAGTTTGATGATTTCTCAAGTTTATCTCACATTGAAAAAGTGTGGAGACAGAAATATGTAGACAGTAGTATGAGTGACTCAGAGAACTGCCTGCGTGTCGAGTTGCTAATGCAAGCTCGTGATTCCATTGATGAGTTTTATGCAGCGATTGCGTGGTGATCCATAACTCACGAAGTCAGGCTGAAGACGTGGGCTGGGATTTTTTATCTTTTGACTGGAATATTTAAATACTGAGCAGGAGAGAGACAGAGAGAAAGAGAGAGAGAGAGAGAGGAGAGGACACATGGGGACAGTGAGCCATTTTTAATTTTCCTCAAGTTAAGGTCGTCAGCAAAAAATCCAAGATTGCAATATAAGTGTGTGTGTGTGTGTGTGTGTACCTGTGTTTATGTATTCATTTCCACTCGGCAGAAAATTGATTTCCAGCAGATGGCATGGAAAGCCCTCAGAGGACGAAGTGTGTGCTCACTCAGAAAATATAGTAAGGAGGAAACACAGGGAATGTTGCATTTTTAAACAGGTCTAACACGCAAGCATTTTAAATGCTGTGAGAGGATTGGAGGGTGACTGAGTGCACCACACATTTATATTTTAGTTGAGATAATAAAATAGACTCCTGTGTTCTACACTAATCAATGTTGTGTGTACAAACTGGACATACACAGCTAACAGGTGGATAGCTGTTGCACACATGCTAATGTTTCATGTTGTAATGATCAGGCTTCGGGAGTAATAGGAAAACATGACCAGGATATAAAAAGGTAACCCCTTAAAGTCATAAAAAAAAAAAACTACTGAAGATTACCGGTACACAAAAAAAGAAAAGAAAGAAGGATTTATCTGTTCCAAAACACTTTAAAATACAGAACAATATAATACAAAGCACATGCTTACACATCGCAACGCTTTTGTTCAAATGCAGTAGGTGGATACGTGACTTGTTAGACAAAGGTACCGTGTATGCTTTTAATTTATGTTTTAAAGGAGCCTTATTCTGCTCATTTTCAGGTTCATATCAGTATGTAGTGCCTCTACTGGGACATGTCTCCATGCTTTAATGTTCAAAAAGCTCTTTATTTGTCTCATTCTGCCTGTACTGCAGCATCACTTTTCACCCTCTGCACTCACAAAGACAAAAACCAATTTTGTTTTGCATAAAACTGGACACTTGTCATTCAGCATTCCTAACAATCATGGTTCCCACACTCTTCATCTTCCAACACTCATTTGTTTTCACACCACATATTTAATATACAAATCATTCCCCTTTTTCATATAGTTTGTGCAGTGTGCATAAAACATCTCTAGTGGTGAATATTGAATAAAGAGTGTTGAATATAAATTCTAGGACTGATTGATTTGCAATCATAGCAAATGCTAATGTATTTCCAGCGCCAGGGCCTGCCAGATGATCTGTTATCATAAAAATATCTAAGAAAAAATATGTACAATCTTGACACTTTCCTCTCTGGATGAAAATACACTTCACTAAAACATGGCAAGTTTAAGTATTTAAACATTTACAACATACAAGGGTGTTTTTTCTATAAATGAAGACACACACACACACACACACACACACACACACACACACACACACACACACACACACACACACATACACACACACACTCTCTCTCTCCCACACACAGGCACACTCTCTCTCTCTCTAACACACACACACACACACACACACACACACACACACACACACACACACACACACACACACACACACACACACACACACACACACACACACACACACACACGGAGAGAAAGTGAAGTGAGGAGGTTTGGAGGAAAATGTCAGGAAGAAATTAGTGTGCAAATGAGCGATTAAAAGACCGGCATGTTTGCAGCTTATTCAACATGTTTGAATGTTTTCTGGAAGTAATCACGTAGAGCTTTGATTTGTGTTAATATGGCAAACCTAAGTCAGAGAAAATAACATTAGCATAAAACGAAAAAGCGTGGATTAACATAACACGATAATAACTCCTGTGCAATCTGAATGATATTGAACTCCCAGCAGCATGTGTGTGGGTGAAGTCTGCTTCCCTGAAATATCTTTCTACAGAACTGACAGTCGGCCGTGAGAAAATGTGTGGAATAAAGCTTTTTCCAAAGCCTTAAAATATACCGACTGACTTGACTGAAATAACATAGTTTACACAACCTCAAGTGAGTCAAGACCTTTGGATTATTTTTACTTGGCATCAAAGCTAGCAGGAAACAAACAGCACTGCAGTTAATAACAAGAAACTCTGTGATTTTAACTAGACAAACAACCAATAACGGTTTATTTATCACCAAATAAGCCATCTGGGATAAAGTCCTACGTCCTTAACGGCCCGTCCACACGGCGGCGTGCGTTGAAGCTTCAACGCTTCTGCCCATTCACTTTGAATGGGGTGACGTCAAGCTTTGCCGAACTGCATTGTGGGAGCGTCACTTCGCTTTGCTCGCGTTGCTCGCTTCAAAAGTTGAGCAATGTTCAACTTTTGAAGCTTCGACGGAAGCGTCAGCCAATCAAATCATATGCCAGTACAAGCTCAAGCCAATCAAACCGCATGCTTGTGTGTCCGGGGCGGGAGATTCATGCGATTGGTTATTGGTCGAGTTTCAGACACGCCCGCCGGCAAGCTTCAACGCACGTCGCTGTGTGGACGCTGCGTAAGAGTGGGTACATTTTAGTATTGGTCACATCAATGGTTACTTTGAGTTGTTACAAATAAAGTTTTTGCATAGCATACAGTCAGTTTATTTGTGACACTCCCTTATCAAACTCAATGCATAACCAGCCATCATGGATATGTTAACTTAAGACATATCGAGCGACAGCAGACAAATGGCGGTGAGTCGGAAAAGTAATGTATTTCTAACCAGTCAGATGTTCAACAGGTTTACCCGATACACTACAAAGATTGGTTGAAAAAGCCACCAGACGACTGGGAGTGTGAGGAATAATAGACACTATTGTGCAAAATAGCCAATGGGAATATTAAGCACCAAAAGTAATCATAGCGACAGAGATGAGAACTTGCCACAATTGAAGGGTTAGGGGGTTGCAGCAGAACAACAGCTACCGTTAACTTATCGACCCACATCAGCGTCTGGCGATCTGTCTGAGGTTAATTGTTGTGTTTCCTGAGCTACTAAGGTATTACTGTACGTTGAATTAATTTAAGTTCCCCCTGGTGAACAGTGTTTTGTTTAGGGCCTTTATTGTGAAAGGTAAGAATGGTAGAACTGGCCTTTGTCAAGGTTGAAAGGAGTTACAGTATATGGTAATATGGTTTCAGACTAACTTGTTTAGTAACTGTCAATCATAGAGTACATTATTTAATATGTGCGTTTATTTATGCTTTTATTCAATGTGTGAAAAAACTTTACCAGGAAATAATGCACTGTTTTCTCTTAACCCAAATATAATCAAGTTCTGAGTGACAAAGACAGTATAGTTCAAGAAGTGAATATGAGTCTCGGAGATGCCGGTATGACACATTTTACATCTCAGTCTTTCCTTCAGCTATCATTATAATCAAAGGATCAAGAGAGGAAGTCAGTGGGACTCAAGGTGTTTCCCACCAAGACGCTCAACACCCAGAGACAGGATTTGTATTATTACATGACTTAACTGTGAAACAGGAAGGCTGGAATGCACGACATAATATCAGTGAAATATATAAAATCTCCTATCATCGCCTACATGGGTTTAAAAGATGATTGCATAAAACTAGGGAGGACGGGGGCGGAGGAATATCAAATGCTAAGTGGGCGACAAAGAAGGAGGAAGAGCAAAGCGTGTTCCGGTCCAGATGGAGCCTCTGTGGGGATGTTGGAGTGTGTGTGCGTGTGCGTGTGCGTGTACGTGTGTGTAGAATACTGATTCTGGTACACGGCCATGTGGAGGCTGAGTAGGTGGATAACCCACACTGGTTCAAAAGGGAAAGTGATGAGTGGGTGGATTTAAGGATTTTGATAGGAACTGGTTATCAGGATGACCGCATCATGTCAAAATGCTTCTGTTCTTTTGTACTTTTGGGTTCACTTTATTGAAATAAAGTGCCACCCACTGCTAAACTGCCCTCTGTCTCCTAAATGTCTGTGTGCTCAGCTAGCATTTTCGTGGGAATAAAAGAAGTGCAATGTTTTGCCTAAGTCACTAACTCCAGAAGTACTTAGGCCTAAATCAGGTTTAAAATTGCCTAAATCACAAAGGCATGTTCGTAAATTGGCCTTAATGTAAAGTAATGTAATCCTCTTATGTTACATAATTGACAGACAGTGTTATTTGTATGTCTATAATCAAATATTGTCTTAAAAAAGATGAATAAATATCATATATTCTATATTTGGTTCCGGTTTTCCAGTTTTTTTGCCCCTTAGTTTAAGAAGGTGACGACATCATATCCAACAACTCAAATGTTAAAAGGTACAACCACTTCAAACCAGAGTGATACTACATGATCAACCTATTTTGTATAAATAGACTTCAAAGACTACTTTCTATTTAGTAGTTGCGTATCTTAGTGGCAGAGTTCTTAATTTCTAGGCAATATTTACCTGATTGCCTCAAAGAATACTGAAAACATGTAAGGGAATTCATTGATTTTCATTGTAAACTTAACTGTAACTCAACCCCTTTGCAGTTTAGAGTAAATCCTGTACATATAAAATGGTTTTTCAATATGTTGTTTAATCTCCAATGGGACGGCTCAATCAATATTTACAAGGCCGGTAAAATCCCAGCAGAGCAACATTTCATTTTCTGATCAACACACACTTATTGATTCGCAATGGAGCTGCATATCTGCTCAAACCCTTAAAACCAAATGGGTTTCATTTAGAGCTTTGAATCATAAAAACAGTCCTCCATATTATCCAGAAACCATATTGGGCCTCTAATTCACAAGCCTGAACCCACTTAAACAGTGAAAGACGGGTAGGACAGCTCCTGCAGTGACATGATAAATGTTGGGACTATTTTATCACTGCAGTTTATACTGTATGGTGACCTAAGAGTTCATTCATTATGAAGCAACTCTCCGTTTCATGGATTACACGGGATTACAATCTGTCCGTTCCTAGATGAAACATTATGGATTAGATAAGGATTGGTAATCCAAAAGGGAGTACCATCGTCTGGCTGTGGATGATATGCGGTCAAGATGTTTGGCCTGATGGTCATTGAGGTTTTACAAGAAGGTCAAAAGTTAAATCCCAGCTGCAGCTAGTGTCCTGCACAGTGGTTTACTATTCAGTGAGAAAAACACAGACACTTCAGCCGTTATCGGAGCTGCTAAAACTGAAAATGAATACACCGAAGGGATTTGATTGCAAGAATCACACATTGAATTTGGGTCTCCTACGTCTGAGCCGTTTGCTGCCTCAGAGAAATGTTGAGAGTGCAGAGAAAGAAATTAACATCCGACAGGCCGCCAGAAGCAGTTACAATCTGGCTTTGACAGGCAATTTTATTAAAGCTATTGCACTTCCGAATGTGAGAGACAGAAAGAAGGCTTTGAGCCTGTTGCATATTGCATAATACTGTTCAGATATGTATAATGAACTGCAAGATGCTTCACAGCCGTTATACGTTAACGGGGCCCTATTATGCATTTTGGGGTTGTCCCTTTCCTGTAGTGTGTTGTATAGGTTTTTGTGCATGTAAATGGTCTTCAAAGGCTAAAATTCCTTTGTTTCCTCCAAAGGGAGTTTCTCCCTCAGATAACCTGCCTGAAACGCCTTCTTAGGACTCCTTTGTTTACTTCCGTAACATAGTGACATCACTATGTAACACTCACCCTTCTATTGGCTGGTGCTCAAACACATTGAACGTGAAAGACTAAGGGGCGGGACATCTCTAAGCGGTTGACCAGTCACAACAGAGCCGGCCAGCTAATCAATCAGAGCAGACTGGGCTCTGATTTCAGACAGAGGCTGAAAAGAGGTGCTGCAGCACAGGCAGTATGAGAGCAATAAATAGCTTTTGGAATATTAAAGCATGGAGACATGTCACAGTACAAAATACTAATATAAACCTAAATAATTTGCACAATAGGGACCCCCTTTAATCTTTTTGTATTGAAACAGCAAGTTCTAACCCATTAAGCGTCAATATTTAAAGGTCCACCATCACACCATCATCTATTAACCAACATGTGTGTAGGTTTGATAGCATATCAATTGATGAAAACAATGTTTGGGATGGTTACAAATTATTTTCTATTTCACCGTAAATTAAACAACAGTAAGATATGTAACGTCAGTGTTGAAGGGGTTAAGCTTCTGCATCAGTAAGTCTCTCACACACAGCAGTCTCTCCCACACAGAAAGTTCCTCACACAGTAACAAGGTTAACGGGACTTTGGCTCGGTTTAGATCTTAGTTGTGTGACACCGACCAGCGTGAAGAAGCAACGCTCAGTCGTGTCTTATCCACTGGAATGGTTGAACAGATTCACTCGGGCTAATTAGGCATTACAGATATTGCTGTACAGTATCTGTTGCTTGGTTCACCTGCTGGGATGTGGTTTGTTTCAATTTCACAATCAGTCAGTGATTAGTGCACTAGGGGTCTCTTAATCAAATCAATACTAAAAGATAACATGTTTTCTGGAGTGGGATCAGAGTTTATGATATAAATTGGTGGTCAAGAAGAAGCTTTGAGCTAATCTGTAACATTTGCTAATGGCTTGTTTCTCTGATAACAAAATACTTTTCTTTTTAAAAACAAACCTGTGATTCAAACTGGTAAAAACACTGAATAATGAAATGTTAAAAATAAGGGTTTCTCCAACAACCATCAACATTTGCTCAGCTTTTTTCTCTTACTTAAATCCTTGATTCTCTTAGTTAAAAACGACCAAGATCGAAAAAGGTGTGTGGTTTACATCTCAAAGTACATTTATGAAGAATATGTTGCCATTACAGGCGACCAAATGAAACGCACCATTAGCTTGAACACTAAATGAAAGGTTCGAAAAATTGTAGGAAACATTTGGGTACATTTACAGCAACTTTACAAAATACAACTAGTTGTCATTTAAATATTAGGCTTTAGATGTTATGGCTTTAATCCTCACCATGTGTGTTGCCACATAGGTCCAAGAGATAAGAACAAATAAAGATATTGGATGACTTATCTCTTGAGGTGGAGAAGCAACGACAAATGGATTGGTTTTAAAATCCTACTCATATATTTGCTTTCATAAATCTCTTGTATGCTTGCCCGCCACAACGATGTCGCAACATGTCGGAAACAATTAGCTTTGTGACAGCAGGGGTATTAAGGATATTATTGTGTCTCTTATTTTTTGTCAGTGGACTTGTTAAGGCTTAGGAAATTGGACATGAGGATTGTAGGGGAAACAGCAGACGAGAGTTGCCAGGAAGTGGAGGAGGACGCTGTGTCTTAAGTAGAAATGCCACTGAGAGGAGGGGGAGTGAGATGATGGGGGAGGAGGGTGAGAATGAAAGATGACAGGGAAGACTGGGAGAAACAATGCTGAGTGAGAATTGGATGTATCTATTTGAAGTCAGACAAAATAGGGACATGGAGATTACACAGTAGTGGTATTCAGGGACAGACGATGAAATGAACCCCCTGTAATTTTATGCAAAACAATAAAATAGAAGTCTACAGTTTTTTTCACCTGGGAAAATTATGGAGACATATTTTTAAAGGTTTAGAAAATACCCCCAATGGCTTTCTTGCTATGACTTTGATTTGGCTCCAATTTGTTACCTTATTAAGCAGGGTTGCCAACTTTGGGTACCTGGCTGGAGTGAGATTTTGATATCATGGGTTTAATTACACATATGCGCACTAAATGACTGCTATCGTGTCAGTAGCGGGACTTTAGCATATATATAGGATATATATACAATATATACAAATACACAATATTGGACACAGACTGTAAAGGCCACAAAGTTTCATTCACTAATGAAAGTCAAACACATGTTTGTTTCCACTATTTTATTGTGTGCATAGGCCTGTCTCGATAAACAATTAATTGACTTATCGTACGATAAATAAAATGAACTCAATACATTTACAGCCATTTACATGAGGATGTGACTAGCAGTTTGAAAGGATGTACTCGAATTATTATTATATATTATCATTATGTCAGTGGTTTAAAATGGTCATACAACGGTGCCGACAATATTATCGTTTATCGCAATAATTTCCGGGAAAATGTATCCAACAAAATTAATCATCGCGAGAGGCCTATACATGAAACACACACACACAGACTTACTCCAAACTGCCAAATATA